>NW_003314281.1:1341881-1348306 GCF_000143415.4 Selaginella moellendorffii | reverse complement strand
TTTTTGTTCATAGGCCATTTCCTTCTATATTTGAACCCCTATGAATTATTATTAATTTTAATATGGTGTGATTCTTTTAGCCAACCAATAAACTAAATTTGCTAAATGTCAATCTCAACATGTAATATGATTCTCTTAATTAACCAATAGAGTAGAACCTGAAACCCTTTTGATATCAAATATAAGTTTATGAATTTGAACTTCTTAAAAAATCACCCAACCCAGTACTATTCAAACCCAAAAACACTTAACCTTAAGTATCTTAAGACCTTTAACTGATTATTCATAAGCCCTTTCCCTTTGTATTTGAACTTTTATAAATTGTATCTCAAGTTGTTTTCTTTGATTTCTCATAAAATTAATTTGATATGATAGATATAGAATAGCTTCAACCTATCAGTGAGAATTATTTGTCTCTAGCCTTCAAACAATCTCTAGACACTCTTCTCCAACATTATTAGGTTTAAGTTCTTTTTTAGACACCATCTTTTCCAACTTGTAAAGTTTGTCATTAGTGTAGTACTTTCTCTATAGAGGCATTTGAGAGTCCAAGAAAGTCCTTTATATCACCACTTAAGCCCCCTTCAAAGATGTAGTGGAGAGTATAACAACTGTAGGTTAAACTCCCTATCCAAACCACACATCTTTAACGCCACCATACTCTAGCGAAACACATTTAATACTCCACTTTATCTTTGGATCCACCTTTACCAACTATAGCATCCCAAGAATGAGATCCACATGATAGATATCCGCGAGAGAAAAAGTCTCCACAAGTGTGGTTTTGCCAACCAACACTTCTAGCCCCTCCATATAAGCATTGAAATGCTAAGTAAAGGTAGTTGCACCTTCCACCATATATAGAAGAACTCCTCGTATGACCAGGCCATGCTCCGTAACAAACTTTGCTAAAACAAAGTTGTTATCGCTCCCACTATCCAATAAAATCTGCACTAGACCGCTACAGAATACGCCCGCTAGCATTAAAGCTGATTCATGAGTATCCTCGAGCTTTATCTTGTTCCACACATAATTAAGTTGACGAGCATGTGAGACACAAAATCCCTAGGCCACAAAGTGAAGCCGAAAGGGTGCCACGTGGTAGTGGTCGAAGCGAAAGCCAAACGAGCGTAACACGTTTGGATTAAAAGCTCCGACTTGAAAAGGTCGAGAGAGGGAGTGGAACTCCCAACGAAGTGCTTGAGGAATGAGCACGAAGCGAGCAATAAGTGAGGCTCCAAAAAAGGACCCAAAAGGACCAACACATGACATGTGGAAGTGTCCGAGATGGACCCGAGATGGACCCAAGTTGGAGTCCAAAGTGGAGTCTGAGGTGGAGTCCGAGGTGGACCCGAGATGGATCTGAAATTGAGTCTGAGACGGACCCGAGATGGAGTCCGAGATGGACCTGAAATGGACCCGAGATGGAGTCCGAGATGGACCCGAGATGGAGTCCGAGATGGAGTTCGAGATGGACCCGAGATGGAGTCCGAGATGGACCTGAGATGGAGTCCAAGATGGACCTGAGATGGAGTCCGAGATGGACCCGAGATGGAGTCCGAGATGGATTCGAGATGGAGTCCGAGATGGACCCGAGATGGAGTCCGAGATGGACATCGAGATGGACCCAAGATGGAGTCCAAGATGAAGTCCGAGATGGACCCGAGATGGAGTCCGAGATGGACCTGAGATGGAGTCTGAGATGGACCCAAGATGGAGTCCGAAGTCAAGACTGAGACCGGGACCGAGACTGAGACCGAGATCAGGACCAAGACCGAGACCGAGGCCGAGGCGGAGACCGAGACCGAGGCCGAGCGGAGACCGAGCCCAAGCCCGAGCCCGAGTCCGAGTCCGAGTCCGAGTTCAAGTTTGAGTCCGAGCCCGAGCTCGAGTCTAAGTTCAAGTCTGAGAGGGTGAAAGCCCAAAGCGTTTGTCTCCCAGACCCTGGGGGGTTTGGTGAGCTCCAAAAGTATAGTAAGGGGGAGGACTGTAGTGGAGCCAGTTTGGCCAGAAAAGGACAGTTTGGCCCAAGAAGGCTGTACCCAGTGTTGGGTGATGAGCTGCCCACTGGGAAGTCCAAGACTAAAGTGAACACAGACTGACAAGCAGGGTAGCTTGGTGAAGTGTTCAAGAGCCAGCTTTAATTCCCCCGGGAGATTGACTGGCCGATGCTCCTAGTCCAAGTGTGGGTGGCACTACTTACTTGGATACCAGGCGTGGCTCAACGGAACCTCGCTCTAAGCCCATGGCTAGAGCACCCAAAGGTGGAAGGCGAGGAGAGTACCCACGAGGCTTGCGTAAGGCCACGGTGTTCCGAAATGTTGTCCCGAAGTCCTAGACTGTGGAAAGGAAGAGGAGTAGTCCTCTGGTGTAGTGACCAAGGATACAGTCGTGTGGTGAGGAAGTCCCAGAGGACCGTGGGATTTAGTGGTTGGGCATGTGGGCCTTGATCCAGTGGCAGTGTTGGCGAACACGGCCATGGGTAGAAAGGGGACTTGGTGGGGACCAGAAAAGGGATATTGGGGAAGGCCATTCCCCATGTCTATGGGTATCCTAAGGATGCTAAGGAGTGGATCTGGATGATCACTCATGGAAGGATGGTTTAGTTTTTGAGAGACGGGACTGTGGTATAGGTGGTGTCAAACCACCAGTGTGACCAAGGTGAATGGGCATGGCCTTAGCGTAACGGGCTGATATGTCAATGGTATCTTGGGGTGTCGGTCATGGGATTGGACATGTGGAGCACTTGGACCAAGTGTAAAGGTTGAGTGGCGGAGATGCCATTCCCGAGGCTAGCAAGCCCAAGTCGAAGATAGGACTTATAGAGGTTGTGAGTAAAACTCCTCCAAGTGGTCGGAGGTGTGGTTAAGTGACTAAAGTAGAATGGAAAAATTAGTCACTTACAACTTGGTATCGGAACTGTTCCTTAGTCCAACTTTTATTGGTGCTCAAGTATATCACTATTGATGTTGGCATCGGAATGTCCTAGGAGTGGGTCTGTCCTTGAGGAGTATCATGTTGAGAGGACATGGCTCTCCACTCAAGAACTTGGGCACAATGTGGTGGACAGAAAAGAGCTAATAATGGAACGACTTTGGGATCTTAGGAACAGTATAAGGGTTTCCTCAGAGAGCTGAGGATGTGATCCAGATGAGCGTTTGACGTAGCAAACAGGCTAATGTAGTTGTGGTAAATAACTATAGTTGGGATCACGGGGAAAATGTAGACTCCAAAATAATATAGGAGTCACAAGATTACCCTCATATAGTTGAGGCTGGTGCTTATAACTTTGAGACCAGAATTGATGACCATGGGAGGTCAAATACGGAAGAGGATACAAGTCCTTGAAATGGTAGCCGGGGCTACCTCTAATAAATGCTGGAACAACCCAAGGAGTTAGAGGTGTACTCAGAGGATGAGTTGGTATTCTCATCACATGGACAAGTGGTCCTATAGGGCAACAGGTTGCCCCAAGAGAACAAATCAAGTGTCGGAGTAACACTTGCAAAGATGGTCCTTGTGAGCAAGACCAGAATACAAGAAGTTGTATTCCAGCGAGTTGGCACCTCAAAGACTAAGATCTCGCAGGTCGTTAGATTAGCAAAGTCTAAAATGCTGGATGACTCAAGTGGAGTCAGGGAATGGCCCTAAGGGATTGGTTGAAGCATTTGGACTGAGGTGTATGGTGCCCCATGAGGTATGGGGAGGATCATGAGATCCAAGGATGAGAACAATAAGTATCTCATTGATGGCAGAATGTGCCATGCTAAAGTTGTGGGAAAGATGTTCCCAAAAGTAAGCAACTTTGGCCCAGAGTTGGGTGCAAACACTATGGTGTAATGCTAATGGATAATTGACATAAGAGACAACTATATTGGTCTTGGCAAAAAGACCTAGACACAAGTAAGAAGTGTTATAAAGGTAGACTCGTGGAGCCGATGGTGTGGAGACACCGAAGTTTCCAAGGCGTGCTGCCTTGAGGTTAAGTTGGCGGGTTCATGAGAACCCTGTCCAAAGGAATCACAATGGAAATGGGAATGGCATAGCCTAAGCTAGAAGACATGCGGTTAGAGTGTGGTGACTCAGATAATGATGGAGGTGTGGAAGCACCAGCAATGAGTTGTAGGACTTGACAACTATGAGGCAACTAAGAAAAAGGTGCAAAATAATTCGTTAAACTGGTAGAAGGCAACTACTTAAGACTTCTTATTGGGATAAAGAAGTTAGATATACCCTTATGAGGGATAAAATGTTTATGTTGCGATATAGTAAGTCAATGTCGAAAAGGGAATGCTCATTGTCAGAGAGGCCATCATTAGGACACCCAAACACTCTAGAACACCAAAAGGTGTTGTTTGGTGTCGTGAGGGCAATGGACAATGCCCAATGGACAAAGTCCCTAGCGAATGATGGATAAAAGGTGCTATCCAAATGTCCAAGGTTGCGGAGACGGGAGAAGTCCGTCTACCCGAATTGGACAAAGCCAAAAGGGGATTTTGGCAAGGCTAGGGATGGGCATATAAAAGCCCATAAGTAGCAACGGTAATCCTAGGGTATGGGATTACAAGGTGAGCAAACCCGGATTGAGGAGCCACTCCTAAACTGTATGAATACTTGCCAAAGCATGGTAGAAAGTGCAAAGCCATCTTCCTAGTCTGGAGGAGAATGACTGAAGGAAATGTATGAGGCCAAAAGGCAAGTAGTAAAGGGATAAAACCGAACCATAGGAATTGACAGGCATGACCAAGGGTGGTTATGCAAGTTGGGAGTGGAGAATCAAGTGGGCGCTCAAACATATTGTTACTAAGATGCCATGGAGAGTCAAAAACATGGGATTGTCTATATTATATTATATGGCAATTGGAAAGCTTGCGAAAGGAAAGGCCTTAGCAAGCTAAAGGGACAGAGTTCTTTCAAAAGGTTCCCAAAGACAATTCTAGGTAGCTGGATACCTAGAAAGCCAAGTGTAAATGGTTCATGGAATGCACAAAATCAGAATGGCGCAGCAGAAGAGTGGTCTTGAAGCTTGCTATGAGGCGAGGCTATCAAGGTTGGGGAAGTAGTTCTCGAGTGTTCAAAGAGAGGGCTTTGAACGAAAGTCAATGATTGAGGACTTTCACGCTTATGCCCTCTAGTGCTTGGGTTCGAGTCCCAACTCACTAAGGCGTGGTGATGGTTTGGAATATGAGGACACTCATATTTCGGTGGTCATGGACTCTCAGTGGGGAGACTGGTTTGGGCACACCGCCAAGCGAGAGATGCCTCGGAGCCGTGATGCACGGTTAGATTGCTTAGTGTGAAAACTCGGCATATCTAACTTGAATGCTTTGGTGCAAGTGGCACCAAGGACGTGGTGAGTGAGATGGGGACACCTAATCTCAATTGCTATGGACCCTTGGCCATAATGGCTGGCTTGGGTGCACCGCCAAGTGTGGGGGATGCCCCCGGGGTTATGGTTAACAACTTGAAGGTCTAGAAGACCAAGTACCTTTTGGCAACTCTGTTAGGGTGCCAAGGTGCGATCACTAGGTGATCTTATGGCCAAAATAAAGACAAGGTCCTTGGTTGGCTAAGGAATGAAGTTCCGGGTTCAAAATGTTGATTTGAACTATTTAAGATGGTGTGGTCTGGTCAAGGTGACCAAGTGGGAAGAGCACCTAAGGGAAATAGGCTATGTCCGTGCGATGGCATAGTGAATCTGAGGAAAGTAGTCTCTATAAAAGACCCATGGGAGGGTCACGAAGTTGGGCCGTGGATAGAGCCCACAGCAGAAGATGCTAAAGAGACATACTAGGGGTGAACATCCTTCGGACTTGGCATTTGTCCATGAGTGATCATTCCAGATCCACTCCTTAGCATCCTTAGGATGCCCACAGACATGGGGAATAGCCTTCCCTAATATCCCTTTTCCGGTCTTCACCAAGTCCCTTTCTGCCCATGGCCGTGTTCACCAACACTGCCACTGAATCGAGGCCCACAGGCCCGACCACTAAGTCCCACGGTCCTCTGGGACTTCCTCACCACTCGACTGTATCCTAGGTCACTACACCAGAGGACTACTCCTCTTCCTTTCTACAGTCTGGGCCTTTGGGACAACATTTCGAAACACCGTGGCCCTACGCGGGCCTCATGGGTACTCTCCCTGCCTTCCGCCTTTGGGTGCTCTAGCCATGGGCTTAGAGTGAGGTTCCGTTGAGCCACACCAGGTATCCAAGTAGGTAGTGCCACCCACACTTGGACTGGGAGCATCGACCATTCGATCTCCCGGGGGAACTAGAGTCGGCTCTTAAACACTTCACCAAGCTACCCCGCTTGTCGGTCTGTATTCACTCTAGTCTTGGACTTCCCAGTGGTCAATTCATCACAGACCATTGTGCATGGCCTTCCTTGTCCAAAGTGGACCTACCTGGGGCAATCTGGGGTGA
>NW_003314281.1:1315518-1339751 GCF_000143415.4 Selaginella moellendorffii | reverse complement strand
ATACCAGGCGTGGCTCAACGGAACCTCGCTCTAAGCCCATGGCTAGAGCACCCAAAGGTGGAAGGCGAGGAGAGTACCCACGAGGCTTGCGTAAGGCCACGGTGTTCCGAAATGTTGTCCCGAAGTCCTAGACTGTGGAAAGGAAGAGGAGTAGTCCTCTGGTGTAGTGACCAAGGATACAGTCGTGTGGTGAGGAAGTCCCAGAGGACCGTGGGATTTAGTGGTCGGGCATGTGGGCCTTGATCCAGTGGCAGTGTTGGCGAACACGGCCATGGGTAGAAAGGGGACTTGGTGGGGACCAGAAAAGGGATATTGGGGAAGGCCATTCCCCATGTCTATGGGTATCCTAAGGATGCTAAGGAGTAGATCTGGATGATCACTCATGGACGGATGGTCTAGTTTTTGAGAGACGGGACTGTGGTATAGGTGGTGTCAAACCACCAGTGTGACCAAGGTGAATGGGCATGGCCTTAGCGTAACGGGCTGATGTGTCGATGGTACCTTGGGGTGTCGGTCATGGGATTGGACATGTGGAGCACTTGGACCAAGTGCAAAGGTTGAGTGGCGGAGATGCCATTCCCGGGGCTAGCAAGCCCAAGTCGAAGATAAGACTTATGGAGGTTGTGAGTAAAACTCCTCCAAGTGGTCGGAGGTGTGGTTAAGTGACTAAAGTAGAATGGAAAAATTAGTCGCTTACAGAGTAATGATTGAAAACCTCTTCCTCCAACTAGAATAGTCATCCCTGTCATCCTCACGCTACAAAGTTTACAACATTTTAGTATCTAACTTACCGTCAGTAGAAGATTGGCCATTCTTCTTGTTCTGCTGCTTGTTGTAAGGAACCAACTCCCCGAGGTGTCGTAGGCTAAAGGATCCCCGAAAGCATGACCAAAATGACAAAGAGTTCATCAGATGGGACCGAGTTTGAGATCGAGTCCAAGACCGACTCTAAGACCGAGTTCGAGATAGAGTCAGGGATTGAGCCCGAGGCTGAATCGGAGATTGAGTTCAAGACCAAGTTTGAGACTGAGTTCGAGACAGAGTCCGAGATCTGAATTGGGTCCAAGACCGAGTCCGAGACCGAGTCCGAAATCGGGTCCGAAATCGAGTCCGAGACCGAGTCCAAAGTCGGGTCCGAGATCGAGTCCAAGATCGAGTCCGAGACCGAGTCCGAATACTAATACAAGTCAAGGGGTGAAAGCCCAAAGCGTTCGTCTCCCACGGGGGGGGGGGGGGGGGGGAGGGGGATTCAGGGGGTTCCCAAAATTTTATAAGGGTAGTGGGGTCTAGGAACCAGTCTTGAAAAAACTCTCCAGTGGTGCTTCCAAACTGACTGAGGTTTGAGATTGGGGCCGAGGGGCCTTAGGTGGGAGTGAGCATGGACTCGGGTGGTGCCGGAGAGGCCACCCAAGGAAGTGCTCAAGAGCAGCTCCCACTCCCGAAAGGGAAACTAACTGCAGTGCTCCCGGCTCATGTGGAGTGGTGCCCCACTTGAGTACCTTGTGGCTCATTGGTCCTCGCCCTCCCTAGGGGCTTGGACCTTCCCTTTGGGATGGAAGTGGGGGGGTAGAGGTACCCATACTGGGCCGTTAGTGTCGCGAATGTGACTTCGGGTATCGAAAGTTACCTGTCGGCTAGTCCTTTCGGATACTCTTACCTTACTGCCACGATGGCAGGAGGTCGGTATTACTGGTTCCCTTTATCAGCCCCTCTTGTTCAAGTGTTAGTTTACTGGGCTTAGCACTTGTACTTAGCCAGATGGACATAAGGTAGGAACTCCTATGTGTTTCTAGCTGAGCATACTCGGCCTGGCTCTTAATTCTCTTTTGCTCTGTCTTGCACTGGCTTGACAAAAACCCTCGCGTATTGAGATTGGTCCCTCAATATTGCTAAATGATAGCTTACCGTGTCTGCCAAACACCCTCGCTATCATGCCCTTTGTGTTAGTCTCATTTCGGTCCCAAATGCTATTTATGGAAAGTGTCCAGATTTGCTCATTTGGCATATCTACGGAATGTAGAGGTTGGCCTAAACACAATGGTGTTCGTCCCGTGTCCAAATTCACAATCTAGGGACATTCCATATTTAGTAAGTTTCGAGCTTGTCCCAGAGACTAACTCCTGATACTAAGGGAGGCTTGGGGTGAAAGCCCAAAGCGTGTGTTCCTCAAAGGGGGGGGGGCTATGGGGGGTTCCAAATGTATAATAGGGATAGTGGGTAGGTCGAGCATGGCCGACCAACCTGAGGCATAGTCTAGCTCCCGCTTGCGTGCCTGTCCTTGTTCTGCGTCCGGCTTGGGTCTAAGCCCAAGTTCCATTCCATGCTAGCTGGTGGAGTACCCATATCCTCACGTTAGGCCACCGGTATGCCGAAATAGCGCCAGACTCTATTTGGCTCCGTTTTGCGTGCTGGTCCTGGCATTGGGATGCTGGTTGCTCCAGGACTGTTCCAAGTCGCTCCGGGCTCCTGTCCCTTCGCTCCTTGGGCTATATGCTCGGGAGTTGCTCTATGGTCCGGTTCCATCACTCCTTGGTGTCACGCTTGGGAGTTTGGCACCGTTCCTTCGTTCAGTGGCCCAAGGCCCTGAACCTCGGGTTCCTATGGACACGTGGCACGGACAGGTGGTATGTGACACGTGGCATCTGTCACGTGGCACAAAGAGGGTTTAGGTTCTGCTTCGTGGTGTTATCCTATGGTAAATCACCATAGGATAAAGGGTCAAAACCACGTGCGCTACAGTTAGGCCACGGTGTTTCGCCCTGGCGTCCCGAAGCAAGTGTTGCACCCAAGACTTGGGATTTAGAGGGTCCTATGATCAAGTCTTGTTGTACCAAAGGATGTTAGGAACTTGGAGATTTGGTGTGCTTGGCTGCTTGTGCTTGCGGGGAGTGTAGCCGAACCTTAAGTCCAGTCTAACCCGGGGAGGGGGATTGAGAGAGATTTGGGAATCCGTGGATGGATGGCTAATGCTCCATTACTCGTGCAGTGAGTAGTTGAAACCAAGTAGGACCAAGTAGGAGTTGGTACAATAGGCGAAAACCTTGGTGAGG
The DNA here is from genome assembly GCF_000143415.4 of Selaginella moellendorffii. Taxonomy (NCBI): domain Eukaryota; kingdom Viridiplantae; phylum Streptophyta; class Lycopodiopsida; order Selaginellales; family Selaginellaceae; genus Selaginella; species Selaginella moellendorffii. The sequence goes on along the minus strand of NW_003314281.1, from coordinate 1,336,701 downwards.
GAACTTAGCAAAAACCAATGCAGTGTTGGTCGGATAGATGAGGTAAGTTGGCAAATTGGAAAGGAAAAATTTGTGGCTTACACTTGTGCTTTAGCTATAGACAATCAACCTTGTAGTGTCCAAGCTCACCGCAACGATGACAACTTTGTCTATAATTCTTCACAAAGAACTTCTGCTTCTTTGACCCCTTTGCATCCAAAGTAGTCACTACAGACTTCAATTTGTGGTGCTTGTTCCCATCTTTGTGTCCATAGTGATCATCACGAAAATTTTCGACAGAAGAATTCCTCAAATGCTTGCGAGACTTGTGCTTGTCATTGTCAAGCTAATGAGCCACATCAAAAAGCTCCTCCAAACTCTTTGTAGGCTAAAAATGACACAAGTGTTGCCGCATGCTCTCACTATGAAGGCTATCAATGAAATAGGACTTGTTTTGATCTGGATCCTTTGTTGGAACACGGCTAATGAAGCGAGTAAGCTTCTCAATATAGTCCCCAAACATCATTTTCCCTTGCTGAAAATATCAAAGTTTTGTATGAGCATTCTCCACATTGTAGTAAGGGGTAAAACATAAATGAAAAGCAGCTTCAAACTCATCTATGGTTGACACTGGTGGTTTTTTATCCACAACATGAGATTCCTCAAGTCAATTCCACCACCAAAGACCTGCATCACGCAAAACCATTGGAATAACCACTAAAGCCTCTACATCAAGAGTTCCCTTAGTAGCCAAGAACTTCTTCATATTGGTTAGCTAAGCGAGACACTCGTGCATACCACCATCACTGGAAAAGGTTGGAATCTTGAGTTGATCTACCCAGGAAAGCTTATTTGGAGCGCTACCACGTCCAACCTTGAGTGCCTCAACAAGCCCATGCATGGTATCCATCATGCCATGCATATCGTCTTACATCTCTTGTTGATTTCGATTAAGGGCTCATAGCTTATAAACCACATCTTGAATGGTCCAAATCTCTGCAGCTCCGTCGGCACCATTGTCAGCACCATTATTGACAATAAGATTCTAGCGTTCAACTTGGTCAGCTATCGCAACCAACCTCCCTTTGATACTAATGTTATGATTTAGCACGAAAAGACAAAAATCTAGTCTTTGTAGACTACACTATGCCTCCCCTTGAAGTTCTTCACCACCCAACCACCCTCGAGCTACCTCAAAAGCTCCATTGCACCCCTGCTCCATTGTGAGCTCTAGAGTAGATTAAGTCCTTACCCTAACATGCTTTAATATACCCTTGAGCCTCCCTTTAACTAACGTTGACCATATGGTCAAAGCTGGTGCCTAACAATTCTTCCCCCCCAACAAAGTCCTTGTCACAAAGATGAGTTGTACCGGTGATCACCCTTTATGGGGAACCCTGCTCAACCTCCTGGTCCATCTTCCACAGCCGTATACATTAAGGAGGCATTGGGCCCATCACTTCGAGATAGTACACCTTTCAACTAGCTGACATAAAATACTAGATGAAGTTTTACCCCAGCTGGCAGCTGCACCTGATAAGCCACTTTACCAATGCACTCCAACACTTTATATGGACTAACATATCAATGGGAGAGTTTGTCACTCTTCCCTGTCTGTAAAGGCACCAAAGTGTTCCATCACTCACTTGATGGAAAGATCACTTGTACAAAGACAAGATCACCCACCTTATATTCTTGGAATTGGCAATGCTCATTAGTGAATTTCTCTACTCTATCATGGGTTACCTGTAAATTCCGTTTGCACATCACCAGAATCTCATTAAGTTTTGTGGCCAGATTAGTCACCTTAGAATTAAGCTTATCTTGAATGTCCTTCCTTAAATGCAATCCCAACTCCACCGCTATTTGGGGATGCCTTCCAAACATGGCAAAGTAAGGACTTAACTTAGTTCCACTGTGTTGGCTATTATTGTAAGTAAATTGCACCAATGGAAGATATAAATCCCTGCCTTTGTGTTCATGGCAAACAAGTGATGAAGTCCATAAAGATAGTACATCAATGGCTCTAAGGAATAGGTAAAGGTTGCAAAAGTCCCCCCAACTTCTCCCATGGCACCTTAACCCATTGATAGAGTTCACATGATTTATAATACTCAAGGATATCAACCTTCATATTCCTCCAATAAAAATTGCGCTTAATCAACTCATACGTCTTCTTCCCCCCAAAATGATTGGCCTCTAAATGATCATGATAGTGGAATAAAACTTGAGTAATTAACACATCCACCCATGGCAAATAGACACGGCTATTATAGTAAAAAATATCATTCACAAACAAGAAAGGGGTTTCCATCTGGTCTTGCAAAGAGGCCACCTTAACATCTTGAGCCTGAGCATGCTCAACTAACTGCTCAAACTCATTGACCACCTTACTCAAATGATGACAAAACCATGTTTGTAATGCCGTTATATGATGAACATGAGATAAAGCATTTGCTACCACATTTGATTTTCCCGGACGATACTCAATAGAAAACTCCCCAAACTCCATGAGTTTGACTATCCAACAAGCTTGTCTAGAGTTCAACTCCTTCTGTGTGAAAAGATACACAAGTGGTTCATGATCCGTCAACACTACAGACATTGCACTATAAAGGTAGTGTCGCCATGTTTGTAAAGCATGAATAATAAAGAGTAACTTTTGCTCATATGTGGAATAGCGTTGTGCCTCGGGATTCAAAGTTTGACTCTCATATGCAATAGGTTGTCCCTCTTGCATGAGAACTCCTCCTAATGCATAACCACTTGCATCGTATGTCACTTCGTAAGGTTTCGATGGATTAGCAATGGGAAGCACTGAAGCTTAGCGCAACAATCATTTCAGCACCATAAAACTCTCCTCTTGTGGCTTCTTCCACTCGAATGGACATTCTTGCATAACAACTGTGTCAAAAAGCTCTATTTCGTTAAAGTGGGATTTATTCAGTAAAATGGGACTAGGTACAAATTTTCAAGTATTTGAAAATGACGTGAAATTATATGTTTTTTGTCCAGGGGCTAGACATATCTGGGGCATGGTGACTAGCGCAGTGACTTTGTGTCCAGACTGAGTCCATCTGGTTGTATAATAAATCTCATTGTCAAGGTGAATAAGCCGAATCTGAAGCTAAAGAAGAGCGATGGCATGCACGCACACACTATTTGTTTGTTCATTGAGCGTGTGGTGAGCTTTCCAAGATGAACGTCATTCCTATTAGCTAGACATATAACTTAATGGTGAGAACATTTAGATATTATTCAATGTTATCTTTTTCTAACGAATCTAATTGTGAAGGTGTAGCAAGAGGCATTGCTAGTCTGGAGAAGTCATTTAACTCATTTGACCCTTAGTGTATTTTCATGAAACTAAATAACATTCATATTATTAAGGAATTTCTCTAGTACCTTTTTTTTACGACATAGAGGCTTGCATTTCTTTCAAAGGTGATTTAGTAAAAGGCCTGAGGGCACATGCCATTCTATTTCTCAGACCGGTATTAAGATATACTAGTGCAAAGGGCCACATGCCATCATGCCTCCTCTGATTCAGATTCGGATTGTTCACCTTGAAATAAAATACATTAGAAACTTAGTAAAGGAATATTAATGAATCTCACCTTGAACCCGGGTTATGAATGCTCTTGCTACATCTCTTGCATGGTCTGGCAAGGTGATGGTAGCACTCTGCTTCCGCATCCAACCATGCACAACATTATCCACCGATATGCTCATGCTGGGATCCCTTGGATTCAGCACCCATCTCTTTTCTAGGCAATCCTTCGTATATCCGAAACTTGGCTTGAACCACTCCACAGTTACATTGAAGGAGTTAGTTTCCGCGTCCTCCTCTGCATCAGTGATGCAGCGCCCCACCCATATCATTTGTTTTTTATTACTGGGTCTGACAAGCACGACCATTCCTTTGCAGACCTGTACTGGATTGAATGCTGAATCCGGCTTCTTGTTCCTCGGCCCACAATAATGATCCTCAACATCGTTATCTGTCACTGCATTTCCAGAGGACATTGTTCCGCTACTATCTAGTGCTCTGGGTTCTGGCCAAAAGGACTCTTCCAATTCTTCATATACAACCGGCCCATTTTGGATAGCAGATATAATCTTCTCCCAGTATTCGAGCAAAGGCTTGCACCTCTTAAAATAGAATTCTCCACCAAACACCAACCCCCTCTTCCAGAAGGCAATATGCTGTCTAATCCCGGCCACTATACTTTCCTGGTCTTTGAGTCCATTCGGGTGCATCGGCCGTGGGGAACCCTGAGGAATCATAGGTTCCCCAGTTATGGGATCTCTCTTGAAGAGTTCAATGCCATCCACTGGCAGCCACACTGTGTCCCATTCTCTCATCTTGTACCTCATCACTGGAGCACCGTCACGCATGCTGAAATGAAACTGAAGAGGCTTGGAGTGGCCAATCAGCGTTTCGGATCCATCCCTGATGTAGCCTCTTACAAACCCCTTAAAGTCTGGAACCTCTGTCACAAGTGCAGCTTCAACAGTGCCTTTGATGCAATTTTGGAATTCATCGTAGAGTTGTGGGAGGGTGAGGACATTGGATCGCCGGAGGGACTCTACCAGGTGACTGAACATGGCATCGATGTCTTCATGAGTGTGCCCAACCATGAGAAAGCCAAGTGTAACCGTTTCAAATATGCCTTTGGCAACAAGCATCGCCAAGTACGCGAAGACGTACATGTTTTTGTTCTCACTGCCAGCATTGTCTGTTTGGAGCAGAAGATGGGGTGGAAGGCCACATCGGCCGCAAGAACTTCCTTGAGATTCTGCTTCGTTTGGATGAGGCTGTGCATTCACCGGGCGACCAGCCTCGTCGGAATGGCATGAGGCCTCACGTGATAACCCTACAATCTGACGGCCAACATATTCACTGGGATGGCATGGGGCCCCACGCGATACTGCAAGCCTTTGCTCCTCCTCCAGCTGAACCCTGTATGGGGTTCGATCGACAAGGGCCTTATGCAAGGGTTGGCCGTTCAGCTCAGTCTGCGCACTTTGCAGAGACCTTAAGTGTTTTGCTAGGGACGCAATCATCATGTTTGCACCCCCGCCACCCCATAGAGGTACAAAGAAGTTCCCATAGTTCTGGGCACCATGCCCATGAGCGATTATGCCAAAAAGAGACACAGGCAGCTGCATGGATGAAGAGATTGCCTTGGGGGCAGGATTGAGTCGAGGTAAGCACGTCTTTTTCTGGTCCATTTTGTCGTGGATGATGCAGAGGTAAGAGTCAGGTCTCTCCATGGAGAGAATCCTGTTATGATAATATGCAGTCCTGCAGCTTCTCTGCTCGATGTTGTGGTCGAGCCGCCTTCTAACCAACGTCTCTCGCTCTTGAGCGCTGCAAGAATTCTTCGACAAAGCCATTTTGATAGCAGTGCACTCGTCACACTTTGAAAAGCTGGAGTACTTTCCTATACTCACATCTCTGAACCTGTTGCTCCACAATCTACTAAATCTAGATTGGCTCAGCTTCCTATAGCCATTACTCTGGAGTTCCTAATTCACATCTTCCAATATGGCCCCCTTGGTATACATGGAAGGGAGAACTCGTTGGGTGTCTCGTGTTCCATCTTCCAAGAGGCGGGTTTTATGTGGTTGCTGCTTGCTACATGTCTCGACAAACCTCTTGAAGATTGCCTCTCCATATACAACATGACCCCTGGTTTTGTGCGTACTGTCGTTCCCATGGACTGCCTGTTGAACCCTTTGTTCCTCGAACTCAGTTTTGATTCTGTAGAATGTGCTTCGAGGGACTCCATAAATGATTCTCCATGCCTTCATGCAGACCAAACCCCTCTGGAAGACCATGCCCCCCACCTGATGTTCTGAAGCATCAACAGATGACTATAATGCCTCATACACAAAATTGCGAGCTGCCTTCTAGGATAATGTCTTGTATCTTGCTCTCTCCTCTTCAATAGCATCCCAATCAACATGTTGACAGCACCTCCTCTTGCAACAAGCAACTATCAAGACCATTCGAACCTCCATCGCCATTTTCTGCCTTTTCGGTTCGTTGCTCAGATCCCTTTGGCTGCGCTATAGGAAGGTGTACTTTCTTTTCCCATGAAGAGATGTTCTGTCATCAGTTGTAGTGGTATTTGATTGTGAATCCTTCACATTCTCAAACACTAAATGCCTCAATTTCCACCGCACAATGCTTCCAATAGTCAGACTGTTTTCTTCTGTGTCAACAACCTCTAAAATCGCAACTCCAATATCATCCCAGCCCAATTCTTGATTAACCGCATCTCTTGGATCGACAACTGTGGCTAAGCCCTCAGCTACCACCTCCCCCTCGGGATTGTTTAGAAACACCTTTGCCTGAATCCATGTAGCACGGTTCTTAAGATCCACGGAGGGAACATGCGTCGCACTTGCGCTGTCCCCAACATCTGCTTTCTTCTACAGATTTTTCAAGGCAACAACAACATTTACCCCGACGACCATATCTCCTCGTTCAATAGCGACCACATTCCCATCGAAGACAGTCTCTACTAATACAGCAGCATTGCCTTCCCCAAGCCTTTGACAGTGTATAACAAAGTTCCGATCCATAGACACAAGGGTCCCTTTTGCAACTCTCTTCCCACCATTCAAAATGTAAACCTTTTCCCCAACCCTGAAGGCCATTCTGAAAGTGCAGAAAAGAAGTTAAGACCATACAAAAAATGATTGGAGAATGGCCTAAATCATAACATACCAAATAGCATGAGGCCACATGCCATCTTGATATACACACAGCTGCAAGCAAGTAAAAACATACATGACAATACGCTAGCCATGAAATTGCAAGGGCCCAAGATGGCATGTGGCCTCATGCCATTTCTAAATGTGGTCCTAAACCATTCCATGGTGAACATACCAGGAAGCACAAGTGCCGAATATCAAGAGGAAGCGGTAGCCACACCAAAGACAGTGCCGCTCGCAACACCGCAACTACTCGTAGCGCTGCTCGCAACATTGCAACTGCTCGTAGCACCGCTCGCACAAACTGCCACTCGCATAAACTGCCGCTCGCAATGGCGCTCGCAATGCCGCAACCGCTTGTAGACGCATAAACCACAGCTCACAACGCTGCTTACACAAGCAGCGCTCACTGCGCTCAGCAGAACCAAGAACACGGCGCACAAAAATGATAGACCTAGGAATGAGTTCGAGAATTCAAAAATAACACACGCTTGAACGTCACATCAAATCCTCTGACAAACCAGATCTTATGATTCCTCTGACAAATTTCAAACTGAGTAGCTTCTAGACTTTGCTGTCGGAGGTTGAACTTTGTCACATCATGTCCTTGCCTCAATCCAGCTGTGCCATGTCAGTGATTCGAACTTTGCCATGCCATGTCAGCGATCCGCACCAAGATTATTCGCCGTGTAAAGGAATAATTATGCTGTGTGTGTACGTCCATTTATGGCAATATAAGGCCACACGCCATTCAAAGAATAATGTTAGTCGAGCATTTTTTGGTGCATTTTTGGGTTCAAAATTGCATGAGCCCACACGCTATAAAGTTTACCTGTACCAAAAATAGAAACAGCTTTATTTACTTGGGAATTTAAGTGGTTGAACTTACATTCATTTGGTTGCTTAAAATTCAAAAATATTATAAACCTTTCTTTTTGCATTTTCAATGTTTTCAATTATGGTTTTTGATTTTCGCAGGACCAGCCTAGTAATCTATTTGCATCCCGTCATGTTTATAGCTAGCTTTCGTTTGTCCCCTTCGCTAGCCTGAGATACATCTGCTCGGCATCTGCCTCTTACAGCATTTGCCCAGAAAGGGCATCTTTCTTCACGCAGCATTTGCCACATGTTTAGGGTTAGGGTTTAGGGTTTAGCAATTCAGTAGCTTGATAAACATGCAAATACAGAACTTGATGCAAAATCCTTTGATATGTCACAATGCCCCTAGGACCATAAACACATTTCAATAGAGAGGGTCCTTTCATTTCATAACTCCTTACGTAGATCTTGGTGAAACCAGAGTTAGTAAAGTTGGTTTCTTGTGATCCCGCATCTGATTGTGATGTCCCTTTGCAGTGTCGATGGAAAGGTCAATGCACACCAAACTGTAGAATCTTGGAGCAAAATAACGGTCGGATCTATGGCAAATGCCCCTGAAACATTGTAAGGCTCGTGTGGTCTCATGTGGTGTCTGATCGAGATGCTTCTTTGCAGGGTCATCAAGAAGGACATTGTATACCATTCTGTAAAATCTAGTTGCGATCTAACGGTTGGATCTCCAGGAAACTCAAAACAATCTTGCGCGTGTCAGAATATTCTAGGAATATACTCCTATGTGCTCCTGAAAATGGCATGCGGCCCCACGCCATTCAAGAGATAACGCCAGATGACGCCGAGCATTTTTTGGTGCATTTTTTGGGATCAAAATTGCATGAGCCCACACGCTTGAACGTCACATCAAATCCTCTGACAATTTATTTAGCTGAACATCTGGCATTTTTGGAAATACAAGATGCTTTGGAATATCCAATCATGCATGGTATAAATATAGCGAGGGTATTAAATGATATCCCAATCATGATCTTTCTTTTGGATTTCGCGTGCATGCAATCCGAGGAATGATGACGTTGCGGATTTCTTTTGGATTTCACGCATGCGTGCGCCGATCCAGAAATTAATGGTGGCGCCCAAGTTCGAGGAATGATGACGTGGCGGGATTACCAACCGTCGTGACATTTCGCGCGTGTGAGGTTAGGTTTTGCATTTTGCTTCGTACTCGCGCTCGCATCGCGCTCCCACTTCTCTATAGGTTTCTCGTGTGCATCGGCGTCCACTCGCGCTTGCATCACACTCGCGCTCGCATCGCACTTGCATCGCGCTCGTGTGCATCGGCGTCCACTTCAAGACACACCCAGTTTGTAACTTCGCCGCCAACTCTGCCGCCCACTCCGCCACCCACACGCAGCCCACTTGGCGTCCCGGGAGATTTCAGCGCCACTCTCCAACTGTAAGTGGCAGAGTAGCCTTGCTGCTACGATCCGCTGCACACACAGTGCACATTCGCCAGCGAGTCCGGTTGTCACGCCTCCATTCGGCTTCAAATGGTAAGTCTTTTAGGCCAAGTAGAAAATGGCATGAGGCCATATGCCATTCAGTAGCAACATTGGCATGCACCGATTGGGCTCTCGAGTGCAGTCCGGTTACAGATGGCGTGTAGCCTCACGCCATCTTAGGATGCAGCCTCAAGACATCTGATGCAGTGGTGAATGGCGTGTGGCCTTACGTTATTTCCAGCTACTAGCTTTTCATCTGTCAGCTCTAATTGTTGTGCATTTCTGAACAGGTGAGGAATTGCGTTCTTCTTCCAGCCACTGTCAATGTGGATGCAGAGAAGGGGGAGGAGCTCACCAGTTGGACTTTCAGGATGGAAGGCGAGGATCTGAGGCTGTACAACACAGATGGTGGGAGAAAAGAATGCATGGGGATCCTCATCCAAGTGACAGACACTCCATGCAGTTCCATGCAAGAATATGGACTGGCACTTGTGGTAGAGACAACGTCTGCCTTCAAGATCCACCTTGCACATCCTAGCGGCTTCCCGGAGGGGGGCAGCGGCTATGAGGAATTCCTAGAGGGAGCTAGGGAGAGGTTGTCCAGGAGGCCCACAATTTCAAAGACGCTGCGGGTCTATGAAGATCACATAGAATCCACGGACCTCACCTACGGCGATGTTCAAAAACTATATTCCAACATTGAGCCGTTGAGAGTGCCTCCAGTTTGTGAAGCGAAGGGGAAGGGGGTCGATCTGGAAACTACCCCGAAGCATCTCATCTCGTCGTCTTCAAAGGGTGCAAGAACGTGCAAAAACCATGTTAAGACAGTCGGGTGAGGATACGGTCCTAGGTCACGCACTAAAACAGGCTATGGATGTCTTGTATTTTGAGATGGAGACTCGGCCAAATGATTTTCCCAAGATGGTCCTGGAAGAACAAGCCATCCAGCCTGAGCAGCCTATGGAAGAAATGCAGGAGGGGGATGAAGAGAAAGATAATGAGCAGGAAGAGCAGAAGGACGAAGAGGAGGACAAAGAAGAGGAGGACGAAGAAGAGGAGGACGAAGAAGAGGAGGACGAAGAGGACTTGGATGGTCCTCACAATGGTGACGATCACAATAACGACGACGACGATGATGACGACGATGGCCAGCCTGAGGTGGCCAAAGAGCAGCGGAGGAAGGTCATACAAGACAAACCATCAGGTAAATAATAGTACATCCATTCCTAACCTTTTACCATTTCTAACATTGTCCATGTAGGTCGCAGAGCAAATGGTAAGTAGAGATTATTCAGTTGAATTTACAAACTCTAGCCTTTAGTGTCGAGGAAGGATAGTGCCAAGCAAGGGTCGAAACGTATGTCCAATCCTTCAGAATTAGCAGTGCGCCCAAGTGATATCCGTCCTAGTTCCTCAATAGCAGTTGATGGTAAATACAGTATAGTCGATTCAATGTGCTAATGAGTTTGTTTTTAGTAGCACGGGAGGATACCATCTCAATCGAAGGGAGATATTTGGACATGCATATGGATCCGCCAGTGGACTCTACTTGCCTGCAAGAGTCATCAGAGCTAGTGGAGGCTACTATCCATATCAACGCCAAGCAAGCTGACCACGCTCCACTTGATGCTGCCCATACCACTGAGTCAATCTTGTCCACGTATCCAACTGACGGTGACCAGGCGCCATTGGACCCGCATGAGGCCGCCCCAGCCGCTGAGCCGGTCGTATCCTCATTTCCAACGGACTCAACGTGTGCCCAATCGTCTGACTACGCGCCGTTGGAACCTCCCTACACCGCCCCTGCTGCCTGTTCGGTCATGTCCACTTTGCCAACAGAGGCACTAGCTGAAATGGCGTGTGATCACACGCCATCGGAACCACCCCATGCCACTGTTGAGCCAGTTGTACCAGAGTCTACAGCTGAAATGGCATGTGCCCACACGCCATCGGATGCGATTGACCCCACATTGCAGAGGAGAGTATTTCCGCCCTTCACGTTTCCTCGACCAAAACCCTCTCAACGACCATCGGGAGCACCATTCGCTAATATTGTAGATGGTAAAATTGACTTGTACCATTTTTTATGCTGACGCATTTCATTTCAGAGTCACGGCGAAGGTACTGTATCATTTTTGATCTGAACGGTGTCCTTTTCTCAAATGAGCGTGGCTCGTCCTCAAATGTCATTGCACCCTCCAAAGCCTGCGGTCGCAAGTTGGTCAAAAGAGACAGATTCACATTAATCACATGGGAGAAACTGCGGGATCTAATAATGACCATGCGACACTTAAAACAGAGGGCCGGGTTCAATTTGCAATTGGGAGTTTGGACATCCATGATGCGCCACAATGCATTAACGTTGCTACAGATGATGCACGATCAGACGCGAGTAATATTACCATTTGACTTTCTCCTAACGCAGGAGGATTGCTTGACTATGGTCCATGTAAGGGGTAGCAAGCCCATCTTCGTCAAGCCAGAGGCTGTAGTGATGAACCGGACTGCTAGGTCAAGTGAAATCCTCATCATCGATGACTCGCCGATTAAAACTGCAGCGAACACGCACACATATGCAGTGCACCCCATCTCTTGCAGTATGGAAACTAGGGAGAAGAAACCGTATGTTCTGGGGGATCTTGCAAAATGGCTTGGAGCGATGGTGATAGAGAACCGGCCAGTCCAGGAGGTGGCTGCAGAAATCAACCAAATGGCAGATGGAACGGTATATCAGAAGCCATTTGATCGGACAGACACCAGTCATCATTTATGGCATGTATATTATCTAGCCAAGCACTATCCGCATCTCCATAATCTGCTCAACCAGATGGGTTCTTCGACCACTGAACATGAGCGTGGACGTATTAGAGAAGAGATGGCATTACTATTGGGTTTAAATCCTGATAGTGTGGAGAGTGATGAAATTCCAAGATTATTGTATAGGCGTTGGAGGCAAAAAATAACAGTCTGAGATGGCATGTATTTATTTAAAAATGTAACTTATTATGGCATGGGGTTCCATGCCATTGTATTAATATTAAAAGACAATTCTTTGAGAGGATTTGCATTATACTAGAAGTGTTACAGCATGTTATTGGAAGTCTACGAAGTTGTTTTATTAATAAGGGGAAAGTAAAGATTTAATGGGGACTTGGGCTCCACCTAGACTTGGAGCAACTGAGCCAATATTAAAAGGATGGAAAGAAATTGGACGACGATGACAAGGAGAAGAGAGAGGTGAAGCAGTGGCAGGGGGAGGAGAAGTGATTGAGTAGACATTTCCTTGTTTAAAATAAAATGGCATGTGCCTCAATGCAATTGAATTTTGTTATATTATATACTATATAAAGGTTTGGAAACCTTATTTTACAAGTGGGATAATGACAATTCCCACTTTAACGAAATAGAGCTTGTTGTGAATATTCAGACACGAGGACTGAAAAGCGCACTGGTGACACGTCGAAGAAGGACAAACAGACAAGCAATAGGAAAAAAGGAGGTACAAATTATATTTGCAATGGCGTGTGGTCTCATGCCATTCCTTGCAGGAGACACTTCTTCAAAGGCAAAACAGACAAGCACCAGCCAAGCTCAAACTGATAGTGGTCATAAAAAGCGAAAGCACGTTGGACAGTCGTCGGGATTAGAGGCGTTTGATTCGAAAAGGAAGAAGGGCAACAAAAAGATGATAGGTAATTCCTCGCGGTTATGGCATGTGTGCTCATGCCATTCATTGCAGATCAAGGGCTGAGTGAAAGCAGCTAGTCACCACCTCCTGACTCAGATTCCTATGGCGGACTCCCCTTCCCCAATCTCAATGGAGAGGTACAATGGATAAGGGATGCTTTTCAAGTCAGGGCCACGTTTTTCTCATCTCGTCGTCTTCGAAGGGTGCAAGAACGTGCAGAAACCATGTTAAGACAGTCGGGTGAGGATACGGTCCTAGGTCACGCACTAAAACAGGCTATGGATGTCTTGTATTTTGAGATGGAGACTCGGCCAGATGATTTTCCCAAGATGGTCCTGGAAGAACAAGCCATCCAGCCTGAGCAGCCTATGGAAGAAATGCAGGAGGGGGATGAGGAGCCAGAGAAAGATAATGAGCAGGAAGAGCAGAAGGACAAAGAGGAGGACAAAGAAGAGGAGGACGAAGAGGACTTGGATGGTCCTCACAATGGTGACGATCACAATAACGACGACGACGATGGCCAGCCTGAGGTGGCCAAAGAGCAGCGGAGGAAGGTCATACAAGACAAACCATCAGGTAAATAATAGTACATCCATTCCTAACGTTTACCATTTCTAACATTGTCCATGTAGGTTGCAAAGCAAATGATAAGTAGAGATTATTCAGTTGAATTAAGATACAAACTCTAGCCTTTAGTGTCGAGGAAGGATAGTGCCAAGCAAGGGTCGAAACGTATGTCCAATCCTTCAGAATCAGCAGTGCGCCCAAGTGATATCCGTCCTAGTTCCTCAATAGCAGTTGATGGTAAATACAGTATAGTCGATTCAATGTGCTAATGAGTTTGTTTTTAGTAGTCAGTAGGGAGGATACCATCTCAATCGAAGGGAGATATTTGGACATGCATATGGATCTGCCAGTGGACTCTACTTGCCTGCAAGAGTCATCAGAGCTAGTGGAGGCTACTATCCATATCAACGCCAAGCAAGCTGACCACGCTCCACTTGATGCTGCCCATACCACTGAGTCAATCTTGTCCACGTATCCAACTGATAGTGACCAGGCGCCATTGGACCCGCATGAGGCCGCCCCAGCCGCCAAGCCGGTCGTATCCTCATTTCCAACGGACTCAACATGTGCCCAATCGTCTGACTACGCGCCGTTGGAACCTCCCTACACCGCCCCTGCTGCCTGTTCAATCATGTCCACTTTGCCAACGGAGGCACCAGCTGAAATGGCGTGTGATCACACGCCATCGGAACCACCCCATGCCACTGTTGAGCCAAAGTCTACAGCTGAAATGGCATGTGCCCACATGCCATCGGATGCGATTGACCCCACATTGCAAAGGAGAGTATTTCCGCCCTTCACATTTCCTCGACCAAAACTCTCTCAACGACCATCAGGAGCACCATTCGCTAATATTGTAGATGGTAAAATTGACTTGTACCATTTTTTATGCTGACGCATTTCATTTCAGAGTCACGGCGAAGGTACTGTATCGTTTTTTATCTGAACGGTGTCCTTTTCTCAAATGAGCGTGGCTCGTCCTCGAATGTCACTGCACCCTCCAAAGCCTGTGGTCGCAAGTTGGTCAAAAGAGACAGATTCACATTAATCACACGGGAGAAACTGCGGGATCTAATAATGACCATGCGACAACACTTAAAACAGAGGGCCGGGTTCAATTTGCAATTGGGAGTTTGGACATCCATGATGCGCCACAATGCATTAACGTTGCTACAGATGATGCACGATCAGACACGAGTAATATTACCATTTGACTTTCTCCTAACGCAGGAGGATTGCTTGACTATGGTCCATGTGAGGGGTAGCAAGCCCATCTTCGTCAAGCCAGAGGCTGTAGTGATGAACCGGACTGCTAGGTCAAGTGAAATCCTCATCATCGATGACTCGCCGATTAAAACTGCAGCGAACACGCACACATATGCAGTGCACCCCATCTCTTGCAGTATGGAAACTAGGGAGAAGAAACCGTATGTTCTGGGGGACCTTGCAAAACGGCTTGGAGTGATGGTGATAGAGAACCGGCCAATCCAGGAAGTGGCTGCAGAAATCAACTAAATGGCAGATGGAACGATATATCAGAAGCCATTTGATCGGACAAACACCAGTCATCATTTATGGCATGTATATTGTCTAGCCAAGCACTATCCACATCTCCATAATCTGCTCAACCGGATGGGTTCTTCGACCACTGAACATGAGCGTGGACATATTAGAGAAGAGATGGCATTATTATTTGGTTTAAATCCTGATAGTGTGGAGAGTGATGAAATTCCAAGATTATTGTATAGGCGTTGGAGGCAAAAAATAACAGTCTGAGATGGCATGTATTTATTTAAAAATGTAACTTATTATGGCATGGGGTTCCATTCCATTGTATTAATATTAAAAGACAATTCTTTGAGAGGATTTGCATTATACTAGAAGTGTTATAACATGTTATTGGAAGTCTACGAAGTTGTTTTATTAATAAGGGGAAAGTAAAGATTGAATGGGGACTTGAGCTCCACCTAGACTCGGAGCAACTGAGCCAATATTAAAAGGATGGAAAGAAATTGGACGACGATGACAAGGAGAAGAGAGAGGTGAAGCAGTGGCAGGGGGAGGAGAAGTGATTGAGTAGACATTTCCTTGTTTAAAATAAAATGGCATATGCCTCAATGCAGTTGAATTTTGTTATATTTATATACTATATAAAGGTTTGGAAACCTTATTTTACAAGTGGGATAATGACAATTCCCACTTTAACGAAATAGAGCTTGATTCTAGATAAATATGCTAAACAATTTATAAAATGCAACATAAAGAACATAAAGTATCATTGATTGGTAAACAAAATATTTACGAATGTATCACCTAAAGGAAATAACATCTAACCTATCAAAATCAACTGTAACAATAATTAGTAGAATAGAATGAATGTTGTGAAGCAAATAAACATTTATTCATACTATCATATTAGTTAATCTGAATAGATCCCAATCAACCAATACTAAGGAATTCAAGGTGTGTAATTAAGTGCCAGCAACATCCTAGTGATATATCAAACCCAATAGACTAATCCAGAACAAACCACAAAAAAATTATGGTAATGCAAAAAGCCATAAGCTATCAAAGAGAATAACTAACTATCATAAAAGATCATCAATCATCCAATCAATAAACAAATTCATAATCACCGTCGAAGAAAGAATTCATCATTCCGAAGAATGGTAAATCATTTTATATCAACAATAATCAAGAAAAACCTTTAACAAGGATAATCAATATCCTACATGATAATCAATTATCACCAATGATTGTTAGATGTAAATACTAACTTCAATATCGAAGTTAATGAGCCAAAATGACTTCTTCATCAACTTTTAACAAATGGAATAATGATTATAAAACTCAAAAAACCAAAAGTTTGAAAAATCCTATAGCCAAATCTCATATAAACTAACTTCAATGCAAAAAAAAAAATCATGGTACAACCCATAAAATTCTCCTCAACACATCCATAAGCTAAACTTTATAATGCTAAAACTAATAAAGAGCATGTCTACATCAGTTCAAAATCTAAGCATAATGAAGTTATACTCAACAAGTGATCATCAAATCAGTCCTCCACAAATCCATCTTCTATAGCAAGACATAACTCACTTTATAACAAACACAGAAAGAATTATTAATAATCGACATATCCCAACTCAAATTTAATAAGGATTTAAATATTCTAATATCAATTACTAATTGTTCCTCTCATAAAGTTAATATAGTCTACGACGAAATGATGTTTCAAGAAAAAGCTAAAGCTCAACCCCTACTAACAATCTCGTCTAGAACACAACTAATTCAACTTGCTACTTAGCTCGTTTGAATGTCAATACAATTACTAACTAGCAAATGCATGAATGCTAACAATATAAAGCTATAGCCAAATCATCAATACTAACCCTATCAAAATGAATGGAACTCATTATTAACCGTATAAAAAGACATTGCATTTCATTCAAATTTTAACATTAACAATATCAATGATAAGGCTTACTTCAATGCCATTAACACCAAAACAAAGCTAAAAGAAAGAAAAAGTGAATCACCACTCAAAGCTCTTTAACAACCAAACTAACCAAAGTCGAAAATACCTTACTCAATATCTGAAACTTAAATTTTCAATAATACTCAGCTACAGATAACACATCATCAAAGAATGAATCACCAAATCCAAGACTTAATGAAATCCAGCATTATGGACTAAATACAACCAAATGACATCAATAGAAACGGAATCAACATGCTAATGATCCTCCATAACACCATCTAGTAAAGCAAGTCTATCACTATTAAAGTATCATTGAGTGAAGTAAGTGTCAGCAATCCAAGATGAAGTCTACAAGCAATTACTAGTCGCAAAGCAACTAACAACTATTCTTCAACTTATATTTACAAGACTCAAACACTAAATTTGAGTCATTGAGTTATATACTTGTCCAACAAGAAGGTAACACCCCAAGTACATGAACAAGCATGAACTAAATGACCACTCGAATCTAACTTAACCACAATAACTCACTAATGTATATAGCTAATAGTTCTGAGTGTGCCTTGAAAAGGCTAGCTATGCATAATTAACACTTAGCCGAAACTAAAGTAAAGACCATGAGATGAACTCATATTGGTACACAACCTCTTCATAGACAAAGCTATAATATGGGTACTAACATCTAAACCTCAAACAACTAAGTTGGACATTACCATCTTTAACTAAAGTGCAAAGTTATTAAGACTAAGTCAAAATCAATGAGAGCTCACTACCCTCATAAAATTTAATAAAATGTAAGATGTAACCTACCATCAAGCAAAACACTATAGAAGAAAGGCACAAAAGCCACCTTTCTTAAAAAAGTGCAATGGCCACTTTTCTATACCAACTCTAAACTTTATTCAACTCAATTGTCTTAGCCCTAACAGGTAACATCCCTTTTGGGCTACATCATACAAACTATATGCTAAGGTCTAAGCTAACCAAAGTCAACCCCAACCTTTTCACTAGTTTGTATTAGCTTACGAAAACGGAATGGTTTTTAGGCAAGTAATTAATAAATTAACCATTGGAATAGTCTAAGAAAATTTGTCAAAAAATTTTTATCCTAAAGAAAGAATGACTCTTAGTTTAAAGGTACAAACTTTCAAAACTTAACCAACTTTCTTTTACCAATAACTTCACAAAGGTTCACTTCAACATGAATTCTTATGATCTAACAGTATGCTTAAGCATTGAACATTATGTTTATATTTTCAATATCCAACACCAACATCTACAAAATGCAAATGAATACCCAAGACTCGATCACAAAGACCATATCTTTAGATATCCACATTGCATAACACTCTTTTTTAATCATCTTCAAGATCCAATGTGAAGCTAAAACACTAACAAGAATTGACATGAAAAATCAAGTTCTAAGGAAAAATTCTTTATCACTCAAAATAACAATGTTACTTCCACTAGCACAAGTGCTAGCCAAGCTAATGCCTCAACTACACACCTTTTCCATCCAACAATCCACTCTAAGTGTTAATAAAACAACTAACAAACTATAGCAAAGGAATGTTATAACCCTTTTCAACACCTCAATACGCAAACTCTCAAGGAAACAAAGTACCAACTTAAGTTTAGCATAATGAAATTACCATTGAAAATCTAGTCAAAGCTACTTCAATTCTACTACTTACAAATAGACCAGCTTCACTACCAAACACTTTGGGGTTTATCATTGTTTGACCAAGCAACTTCGTAAATATATTGCTCATGACCATATGGATATGATATAAGTATTATAATGATTTGATCATTAATTAAGTAACACCATGAGCAATGCCTTGTTACTACTATAAAGGCTTACATGAATATCAAGTGCCAACTTGATTCGACAAAATGCAACATAAATGCCACAACCCACCAATAAAGATTTACAACACTTAACACCACTAACTTTTATTCACAACACAAAAAAACTCATGCCATGCTCTTTCTGACCAAACTCAAAACTAATCCATCACCAAACTACTCAAAGAGCAATAGCAAGGTTCCCTATAAAAGAAAGTCTAAATAGCAAGTCTAAACAAAATGGTTTTGTGCTTAAGCACTATCCATCCATGACTTGTTATTTGTAAAACCATGTGACATGTGGCATATAGAGGGTTTAGGTTCTACTTCGTGCTTATCCTATGGTAAATTACTATAGGATAAAAGGTTAATACCACATGTGCTACATCGTGTTCACATCATACAATCAAGAGTCCCGACCTTAATATATGTTAATTATGATGTTATGTGTCCAGAGGACAATGGTGTAAAACTTAAGTTTCAGGGCCTTGGGCCACTAAATGAAGGAACGGTGCTAAACTCCCAAGTATGGAGCTAAGGAGCAATGGCACTGGAGCACAAAATGACTCCCCAGCATACAGCCTAAGGAGTGAAGGGACAAGAGCACGGAATGACTTGAATCAGTCCTAGAGCAACCAGCATCCCAATGCCAGGACTAGCATGCAAAATAGAGTTAAACGGAGTCTGGCGTTATTTCGACATACCAATGGCCTAACGCAAAGATATGGGTACCCCACCAGCTAGCATGGAGTGGAACTTGGGCTTAAACTTAAGCCAAACACAGAACAAAGATAAGCACTCAAGCGAAAGCTAAATTATGCCTCAAGTTGGTCAGCCATGCTCGACTTACCCACTATCCCTACTATACATTTGGAACCCCCTATATGCTGCCCCCCCCCCCTAAGGAACACATGCTTTGGGCTTTCACCCAAAGCCTCCCTTAGTAGTCTCTAGATTATCTATCCATACCTAAGAAATATAACCAAGTGAAAGCCCAAATAATATATTAATATATATATATAATATATATTTAATCTATATTTAAATCTTGTTTTTTATTATTCAAAATATTAATAATTTATATTTTTTGAAACAATTATCAAGTATATTCTCTTTTTTAGAATATAGAAGGAACTTAAAAAGGAACCTCCTAATATTGTTCTGTTTCTTTTTTGAAAGCTAGTGTTGTGTTGATGCTAAGTTTTGACTTTAAGGATTGTATAGTCCATTGCTTGTCTCTATAATGGATAAATGCTACTTGCAAAGTGATATCAATATATGATTGGAATTCACGGACACACACCTAGAAATTGCACATCAACTAAAAATGCTCTACAGTATAGGAAATAAAGTGATTACTAACATGATAAAAAACTATGTCCAATTAAAGATTAGAGTATCAATTTTCTGAGAATAGATTTACTCTCAGCTCATGTCTATACTTTTGCCTTTGCATTTGTTTTGAAGTTCCAACAATTACCTTTGACAGATTGCCTTGGATCAATCCACTTGTGTTTCCTTCAGGTTGTCGTCTTATCCTTGGACAAGTTAGTGGCATCCCAATGCAGTGTGTAATGTGGATACATTCCTTTGATCCAAGGATATATAGAGGAAGTACTTAGGGTTTGATGAGTGTTCTCAACGCCTAGCTGATCAATGCATGAGATGCACCTCTGTGATGATATCCCAGATCCAAACTTGTGTCCTGGACAATTGTACTCGTCCGTGATGTACCACTGAGCAACTTGGTTGCTGGCTTCCACCACAGTATCACTCTCCTTGGCCTAAGAGCAATCGAAAACACAAGAAGAAAATGATTGGAGAAGATGTTGTTTGCGTTTGAATCTCTGCGATCTCAGGCCCTGGGACCAGTAAAAATCTCGGGCTCTCGATCTCAGGCTCTTGATCTCGGGCCCTTGAATCTTAGGACCAGTAAAAAAGCTGAACTTTGTGCCTTGTGTCCTGTTTTCTGGCTTTGTTCAGCTGATGCCATGAAGTCTTCCTCTCAGCAGACAAGGATCCAGCCTGTCTTGCAAGTGCTCTCAACAACTAGTCCGCAACACAACTCGTCAACTTGCTCCACCACTTCAAGGACATCTTTGCATGGGACTATTCACAGGTTGAAGGAGTCCCAGACAACATGATCATGAGATCACACTCAAAGAGGGCGTTCGTGACAAGATTCAAGTGCAAATCTAAGGCCGAATTGAAACACTTCCTTTCTGTGGACTTCATCTATCTAGTGGACTACACAGAGTGGCTCTCCTCCAGTCATCATCCAATGGTTAGCTTCGTGCCCTCCATCATCGACAACTTGGTTGCTCTACTCTGGCTATGCGGGCTACATTAGCTACTCATTGCTCCAGGGCACAAAGATAAAACCACTTTCCAGACTCCATGGGGAAACTTTTCTTACAATGTTCTCTCTTTTGGACTTTGCAACACCTATGCAACTTCCTAGCACATGCTTTCCAACAATGCTCTCTGGGTCTACTGGATGATTTGTGCACGGCTTCCACATTGTTTCCAGAGCTTCTGACAATGCTCCCCATACTAAT
>NW_003314281.1:1198707-1315418 GCF_000143415.4 Selaginella moellendorffii | reverse complement strand
CTGCACTGAACATACTTTGCCTCTCACTCCTTCTGCAGCAATATACACTTGCAGAGAAAGAGGCCGTCATGGTGGTGTACACAGTCTAGCATTTCTAACACTTGCTTTTTGGGAGCGTATATCTACTCTATTTTACTTGTCTGTGATAATGTTTCTTTTACAGAGTCTCCATATACTTTATAGTGAACGTTCATGATCCAGGAATTCTAGCCATGACACAACCCCAGCCAGCTCATAGTTGCAGCCAATATGGAGTCCACAATTTCGCATTATCCACAAGGTTCTTTTCAGGTGGCTCAGTCCTTTCATCATCAAGAAGGCTTTGAGCTTTAACATAGAAATGAAATGGTTGGGCCAATGGTAACAACACCTCTATAGTAGCAGATTGTGAAAAATGAACTTACAATGAGGAACCCTATATTATCCCTCCGGTCCAAAGGCACCTTCATGAGTCCAGATAAGAATAAGGTCTGGATTAGCATTAAAAGAATTAAAGCACAAAACTAAGAGGTATGGGTAGATTACTATATACTGAAGGAATGATACTGAGTCTGTGATGAAGAGAAAACCAAAGGTGACTTATGGTATCCCTTTAGTACAATTTTTGCATCCTCTTTTTCTAAAGAGCTTCTACATGTTTGCAAGGTCAAGTTTCTAAGTTCGAATGCAAACTAGAATTTTATTTTATTTTTAATATTATCTATTAATAAAAGTAGGAACAGCAGTTTTGTCGACGAGTTATGGACCTCAATTCTGTTGGAGTTCATGCGGCGCTACCGGAAAAAAAAAGTAGCAAAAACTCAAAACAAGTTGAGAAAAACGAACGTACCTTGATTGGAGTGATCTAAAGCACAAAGGGCATGATAATTTGGCAATGCTGGCCGAGATGAGGATGGGCAATCTACACCTCAAGAAAATAAATCTCCGAGTTAGAGCTAGCTGGAGAACAAGGACTTGCCTGCGAAAGTATCCAAGTGATTTGATGCGCCAATACGATGTCATTAGAAGCGCCTTGAGAAGAATGTCTGGTCTGGCTGTGCACATTGGATTCCCTTCATACAAACAGCTTTGAGCAGCTTCTCTTGTTCCATGCCTCAAACTCGCGTGGATCTCCAGCAAAAGTTCTCCCAAAACCAGCTGCTCCGTAGACGAGCCGAGACAATCTGACTGCGATCTCCCTGAGTTCGTCTGTTCACTCCATTTCACCATAAGCAGAAGTAGCGAGTGTAGAGATCACCTGTCCCTCGCGAGGCTTCTCAGACACAAGCGCTGCTCTCAGGGCGTGGCCCGATATTAATAAGGGACGTCCATTCCATTCCATTGACCAGAGAAACAATTACTTGAACAATCATCTCTGAAGAATCTGCCACGAAAACTTCACATTACTTTTTTACATAGGAGACCTTGAACCATCTCGTACACAGACTCTACTCTGCTCCTCAACAACCCACCTCACAGTAAATCATGGAACTGCTTGCTAGCAGCATTTGCTATTGGAGATGTATCTACAATGCCAAAAAACCATGCTAATCCCTACAAGTGTCATGGACAACAATGCTGGTCAGTATGCTCAATGTTCCGTACAGGCATCTCGTGTAATATCTTCTTGGCTTCTTGTGTGTGGCCGGATTGAGAGAATTCAGCTAGCATCGACGTTCAAGAGACGAGATTCTTCTCCAACATGGAGTTTTTGTTTACATATGCCCATACTGGGCATATGCAGAAAGGAGCAAGGTCCAAATAGCCACGTTTGTCTGGAGCATTGTATCACATATTCGTTACACGCATTTAAATCTTCCCTGGGCCTCGCGGGCATCTCCTTGAATATGCATTTTGCATATCAGATGCCCATTTTGGGCATATGCCAATAGTATCGCTGTCGGGCTACCAATAAAGCTCCTCGAGCTACACGGTATCAAGGCCTCTACGTTCTTGAATGCTCTATCGGAGCTCCTCGAGGCCCAATCGATCGTTGACAGGATCACTGCCGCTGGAATGGATTGCGGTGTCATCGTCACCACGGCCGTGGTGAGTGGTGCGTAATATCGTCTTCTGGAACGAGGCCACGCGCAGCACGGCCGACGCGTCGACGTGATCGCGGTATTTCGGCTCTTGGAGCTACAAGGCGGACAAGATGACATTATGGAGGCTTGTTCTTGCTCCTGGTAGGGAAATCTCAATGCCAGGAGGCTCTTTCACCGTCACCTCCTCGCTGCACTCCGGGAAGTGATGGCCCATCCGCTAAGCTTCTCCCAGGAAACTCTTCCCAGGATGTGGGAGACCTTCCCTTGTGTCGTCCAAGCTAGCAGATCAGGTCGCTGCTGAGCTCAAGGCCGTGAGTTTGGCGCTAGCTTCCAGCTAAGGAACATCATATTGTTGGATTCCAGTCCTCCTTGCATCTCCCGGAGAACTCTAGCGTTTCTTGATCAATACAGAAACCACTGGCAATGGTGCAACAAGGTTATTTGAGAGCATGGAAAGCTAGAATGTGGCGGCCTGGATATCGATCATTGCTGCTTACTTTTGTTGAAAACTAAGGTAGAAGAGAAAAACTCTATCACTCAGATATCATCACCATTATACATACACAGGTGAGAGTTGTGACTCTCCAGATCCACCACATGTCACCACGTGTCTCAGCCATACAATGATCTCAGATGTACTACATCCTCACACCCCCACTCAGCTGAGATCAAATTTGCAATTCACAGCCTCTCTAGATCAAGGGGCTCATCGTTTTCCTCCTCTTCCTCCTCCATTCAGCCCAGAATTTAATCCCTGAGCTCCAATACCATGTTGAAAACTAAAGAAGAAGAGAAAAACTCTATCGCTCAAATACCATCATCACTATACATACACAAGTGAGAGTTGTGACTCTCTAGATCCACCATGTGTCTTAGCCATACAGTCTCGGATGTACTACATCCTCACAACTGTCCATTGACGATGAACATCATGCGCATAACCCCCTCCCATAATCCCAGAGTTTTGGATTAAAGGAGTTAATTTGCTGAGTGAGCAAGCCATCTCACTGGAGCTGACGCAGGCTTACTACAACTTTGTTGAGGACGACCATCCAGGTAATGAAATGAAGAAGTTTAGAGTTTGTTCAGACTGTTGCATGGCTTCCAACATTTCCAGGATCTCAAAGAGGATTGCATGATTTGATGAGGATTGCGTGACACGTGGTGGATCTAGAGAGTCACAACTCTCACTTGTGTATGTATAGTGACGATGATATCTGAGTTTTTCTCTTCTTCCTTAGTTCTCAACATGGTATTGGATAGAGAATGGTGCTTGCTACTGGTGTCCGTGTCGAGAAACCCGTGTGGTGCCCATGTCGTCGGGCCAAGCCTGAGAGCAGCGCTTGTGTAGAAGCTTTGCGAGAGACAGGTGACCTCTACGCAGCATGGAGAAGCTGCTCAAAGTTTGTATAGAGAAGGGCATTCCCTCAAGAACATCACATGGTTTTGCAGGCAAGTCCTTTCAGAGATTTCTTTTCTTGAAATGTAGATTGGCTCGGCCAGCACTGCATCTTACAGCTTTAGATTCTCAGCTTGTTTTGTGTTTTCGCTACTTTTTTTTTCTGTAGCACCAAGGATTACAGAGCATGAACTCCATCAGAGTTGAGGTGGTACAAACGTTTCTACTAGATGCCATATGTCACAACATTGCTGGATGTGACGAGTTATGGCTGCTCGTAGTCAAAACTGCTGTTCAGCCCGCTCTTAATTTGGTCAACAAATAATTTATTCGAAGCTTGTGGCCTTGGAAACTTGATGCAATCCCCTCTAGAAACAAAGGATGCAAAAATGTACTATACCATTACTCACCTTTGATTGTCTCTCCTTCACAGGCTTAGTATATCGTGATCTACTCTTCCATTCCTTCCACATTCCTTCAGTGCTGTTAATTTGAATAGTGTTTTATACTGTTTAATTGAAAACTTATTGATCATAAATGGGTGTGCAAGAGAACTTATGAACATTTGGATGCCTAGAAGAAAATTCTAATAACATAAAATATTAACTTTCATGGAGGCACCAAAGATGGTGCAAACAGAAAAGCAGACATCACAACTGAAGGGTTCTGAGTTGGAATGTTAGTCCAGGTCTTACACTCATAATCCAAAAAAAACACCTTACTCTTATCCGGAATCATGAAGGTGCCTTCGTAGAAACAGGCCGGAGGGATAAGATGGTAGTCCTCGTTGTAAGGAAAGCTTGCCTCCTTAACAAATCTCTTGGATGCACAGTCCAACCTTATTAGCATCATCTTCACAACCCCACGATCTGCTCCTATAGCCACAATGAAAAACTGGGGTGCTGTTGTTACCACCCAATTGGCCCAACCAGCTCCCATAGGTCGATTGGATGATGACCACTCGATGGACCATCTCATTTCTTCCATGTTGAAGCTCAATATCCCCTGATTCGAATTAAAATAAGCTTTGCTGTTGGCCATTCCCACTCCATATATGAGATGAGACCAGCCAGGAAGGTAATCCACTTGGTCCCACACCCCTGATCTTGAGTCATATACATGCAATCGCTCTTCTGCTATACAGATCCAGTACCGCTGCATGGACGGTTCCAATACCAGGGCAGAATGAAGACGCAGGAGTATATATACGACTGCCCTTGAAACCGCTTTCAGAGGCGGTGGGGGAAGCACCTTGAGAGCTCTAGTAAGCGGGTTGAGAACAACATAATCATCACCCATCATTCCAAGCAGCAATCCACCACAAGTACTGAAAACCCTGATGTGACTGTAGACATCTTGATGGACCCAATCTTTTGGTGCTTCAGATCCAACAACAAATGGGTTGCAGTTGTAGATATCCTCACCATTTCTAGTTATACCCAAGACACGAGGAGGAGGTAGATGCTTACTTTTAGAGTGGTATGTTGAATAAAACTTTGCAAATCCTGGTGAATCTACAAGATCCCTCCATTGTCTGCACACAGCTCTAATGCGGCAGTGCAAAGCAACTGCAGGCAAGCGCTTCAACACCTCCTGCTCAATTATGTGCACCAAAATGTCCATACCCTAGTACAAAAGGGGCTTCTTTTATGAAGGCCACAAAAAGGGTTTTCCATTCAAGTTCCTCAACAATCTCCCATAGGCATCGAGATTTATGGTGTACTCCTTCACTGGATTGGAAGCTTCATGCCTTCGACGTGCTTCGATGGTGCGAATCCGGATCTGGACTCATGCTTGTAAGTCCCTGTATTTTTTCACTGTTGTCATTTTGATGCGTGTGAGCAGCAATATGAATGGTTAGTGGGGAGCCAGTACAAGTCTTTAGAATTTGTTAATTCGCAAATCTCCTCGATATGAACTGGATGCGTGGGGTCTAGGTGAGTGTTTCGATTACAATTGTTTTCTAGAATGGTCGCTGTAGGATGCTTGACGTACGAGCTATTCTCGATGTCAAAAACAGGGGAGTTACGAAACACAGCACCAATTCCCAAGGTTTGTGCTGGAGTGATAGTGGTATTAACATAAATTTGCAGAACTTGTTGCCCGATTATCAAAGGTTGCTTTGAGCCCTCACGATGCTTCAAAGTTGATAGAAAACAGCGGTAATATTATCGAGCACTATTTTCTATTTACTCGGTTTGATGCGCAGATTTCTTTCAAAATAAACTTCTGGAAACAGTCCAGTTTATGGCCTCAAGGATACAGCTTCCTTGAAAAAGGTACAGCATTTCCCTGATAGTACCGGACTCAGTTTTTCGCGCAGATTCTTCCAATGGTGGCTTCAGTTCTGGAGTTTGGGTCCGCAGCAGCCGTTACCTCCATTTTTTAAATGGGGGCTTGGCTGTCACAATAGCGTACTGCATTTTTCTTTTATTAAGTTTTTGATTGGCAACGCTGCACCGTCGTTCTGCATTTTATCCTTATTTGTAAGGTGACTGACCTTTTTTTCACAATTTATTGTTCTTTGCGTCGACTGACCGTACTATTCGAGCAAGTTTATTTGAGCAAGTGATCAGTATGGAAATACTTTTCCATGAGCAAGTTGAGTTGTGCATTCACTCGAATTTAGAAACTAAAAATGCCTGCACGGGTTTTTTTCGCAGCCACTGGTTTTTCGAACACACGTTGAAGTCAATGCTCATTTTTGCACCAAAGGTATTTCCATTGCCTGAAAGCAGTTAACCATTATGGGATCTCTGTTGAAACACTTATTGAAATTGCAGGTTCCTTTTTCTCTTTTATTTTTCTTAGTCTCTATCATGTTGACGAAGAACCTGAACACTGCCGGCCTTCTTAACGTACATTCTCCTCTTGTTCTTCGAATCAAGTTACATTTTTCATGCAAGAGTCTGATCAACGCATCACGGCAAGGGCTCTAAGGGATGGATTTGCTCCTGCAAGGGGTGCTGGTATGCGTTTGAGCTCTTCCCTGACAAGGTATAATGGGCCACAAGCCAGTAACTACAGGTTGCTCCATCTTTTATTCTAGTTGCTTAACTGATGTGAGGACTAAAGCCTTTTAAGCTACTTGTCCGGAAGCATCACAACAAGGTCAGCATTGTCCACATCGAAGTAACTTTATCAAAAATCTACTCTGAGCTCGAGGATGGAGTGAGCCCCAGTATTCTGCCTGTTGCAACGTCGGGTCTTCTCGGGTTTGTAAATGCTTATAACTTTGGATAGCTGACTATCTCTTGTCGTCTAAAGCTGCACTGTGAGCTCTCTCAAGACCAGCTAGCACCCCAGCCCAGCACTTCCTTGAGCGAAGATTTCTTCGACAGCGTAGCCGATGACCAAAGACGAGCGATGGATGGGACGACATGGAAGACGCGGCAGCAGCCACAGCAACGCCATGAAACAAGCTGCATAACAGCGTCCCATTGCATTGCGTCCCAGACGAACGCCAACGGCCCCAAGCAAACAACCACTGGTGAGAGTCTCCAACCTTTCCTCTGCTGCGGTTTTCATTTCTTCGCAGGAGTAGCGGTTTAGACAATGCATCCATCGAGATCACCTCATTGACGAAACCTCACTCGTTTCAACTCAGTCGAGAGTAAGGGAGGGATGGTTATGATCTCCAATGTGAGATTGTATACGAGATCATCCGAAAAGTGTGAAGTGTCCGCTTTATGTGCCACGTGGCATACCACGTGGCTGCATCTTAGATGAGGGAGAAAACTTGCTAGGAAGCAGGGGCTTTGTGCAGTCATCTCTTGTGTAAGATAGTAAATCAGCTGGATAATGCTGTCTTCAATCCCGCATGAAATGGTGAGGTGTTTGGTGTGAGAATTAATCTTGCGATGCACCCAGGAGGCACTGGAGCCATATGGCCTCGCAGCACACCATATCACAGGCCACCACTGTTTGCGTTTTTTGCCACGCGAACTTGCAGCATGGCACAGCCCAGAAAGCTGTGCCATGCTGTCAATGCAATGCTTGTTTCATGGCGTTGCTGTGGCTGCCGCATGTTGTCCCACGGCACCCAATGGGGCATGGGAACCTCTATATTATGGGAAGTTTGGGGCAATGTCGGCAAAGATTTGTTGGCACCTCTCGTTCAAGCATTGAAGGAAGAAGGCGAGGCTGCTCCCTGCCAATTCTGTAGAGAGAATTCCTAGGGGAGGACGTGGTGAAGTGAAGTTCTGGAAAGTATAGCCGCAGCCATGTGTAGCCTTGGCAGCAATGTTCCACGTCCTCGACCTCCCATTTGCAGACCCATCGCCGGTCTCCCTAGGGGGCCATCACCACGCTCCGATTACACTATAGAGATTGTGCATCTCCAGTTGGTATCTCGATAGCGTTACTGGAGGCCCGATTGTTCGAGTGATGTTTACATTGGTGAGATAGTATTGGAATTTTGTCTTGCGATCTGCGCCACGAAGCCAGCCTTTGAATGCCAGGCAGTGGTAAGTGATTGCTGGAGGAGAGCGTCCAGATCGATGTTAATTCTCTTTGTCCATCACCTACAGTTATACCACTTGCCTATGTTGACTGTTTGCAAGCAACTGGGAGTCGCAGATACGCGGTGTCTTAGGAGGAATTGGAGTGTGCCTCTCCACACCATGATTTCTGTGGCATGAGACCTGTATCCATGCTTAGCATTCCATATGGGAATCGGTTACGGAGCCCAAGGAAGAAGTGGTGGTTGATGGCCTACCCACCCGTCCATGCTGGCATCCACAGAGAAGGATCGAGGGGACATGAATGCTGTAATGTATGCATTGGACATCCCATTGATATATGTTTGTGTTTAGTAGGCTTGCCAAAAGTTGATGGTATGCTCGTTGAACCGGCACTGCATCGCATTGCTCTGCAAGACCTTGGATGCCACCACCTCTCCAAAATCGGGCATTTTGTTGTCCTGAAAAACCTTATTCACCCCCTCAATAGACATAGGCCCTAGACACAACCTCTATTGCCTCAGGAGGGGGAAAAATCTCTTGCACCATTGCACCCACTTCGGCAACTTCTTAGTTGTTGTAGCAAAAAGACCATCTTCTTGCACAACCTCCATAGCTACAAGTGGAGGCATATGATTAGCAGCCTCCTCAACCATTATAACAGCATCTGCAACTTCTTGGAATGCTGTAACAACCTCCTCAGCTACATCTCTTAAGCCACTTCAACAATGGGATGTTGAACCACATTGATCATATCCACTACAAGAAAGAAGCAAGAAAAGAATTACATAAACAATTATGTACAATCAACTTATTCAATGTCCTCAATTGGCAAAGGAAGTGCAATGAACTACAGAATAGCGAAAGGCACGACCATGGGTTGTGCCTCAACTGGTGGAATAATGATCAGTTGCGGCACATTCTATGCTAGAACTAAAGCTATTCCATTTGAGAATGCCTAGACCATCATCAAGTCTAGCTCAATACAACATAGTTGTCCATGTGAAGGTTGTGATCATGGCAGTAGAATGACTATGCATCATGACTGACAAACTTCCTACAGCCTACCCATTGCAACATAAATCTATCCCCTGTAAAAAAAATGCAATGATATGCAACAGCAACAGGCCTATTCTTGATTTACATTATGCAAAAACCTGGAATCCAAAATGAGTAAAAAGACTTGACACTTACCAACATTGAATTGCATTGCAAGTGACTTCTAGTGCTCCACACTAGAAATGCATTAGCACCAATTGTGGCTATTGATTTGAATGTAACATATTGTGCTTGAAGGGATTGCCATTTGTATTCAAAAGGAAGAGGTCAAGCTAAGAAAAAAAGATTGATTAAAAAAAAAGAAAAGGCCATTCTGAACGTAAACTGTGCCAAACACATCTAGGATTCCATTCCTCACTCTGTCATCTCAGACCTGCCACAGAGTGTCAGTGCCGGGAGTAAATTCATACCAAGAAACTCACTTACACGTAAAGCCTGTCCTTCAGTTGTGGACCTTCCAGCAGATGATTGCACCCGGACATGATCGCCTCACAGATATCGTCTCCATGAAAACGAGCTTATGCTGGATGAGCAAGCGTTTCTGCCAATTCCCGCGTTCATCCTTGGCTTCCATCAATATATTAGTCTTCCATCTCTGCAAGAGAGAAACTGTGAGTGAGAAGCGGCAAGATAAACTTACGGTTAAGCTCTTCTTTCTAGTGCCGAATCCGTCCCCATCATAGCATTGACGCGATAGCTGTTCTTTCTTCACAAGCCCATTCCTTTTCCACAACAGGACATCTGAGGCAAAGCTTGAGCTCATTCTGTAGCCGTCTGGGGGTACCGACATGAACAAGCCTGCTAGGATTGCCTGCAGCATAGGCCGCTCATTCAAGCTCTTGTGAAACGTTGATGTAATCAGCCCAGCATAGCGCAAACCATATCTAACTGCATTCCCCACAGCAATTCCCAAGGGTGCTGTCTCAAACGTCTCGGTGTATTCCGATGGAAGTTCCATCTTATTCCCGTTCGGCATCTCCTCGCTCGCTATCCACGTCAGGAATGGGTGCTTAAACTTGACCGTCTCTGCATCACTCGACCTCTGGAGCAGTTCGAGGCCAACATCCATTACGGACTTCTCTTCCAGAGTCGCTAGTGGAGATTGGAACGAAGCCCTTCTTCTTCTTCTTCTTCTTCTTCTTTGCCGTCGCTGCCATGAAGTCCTTCCACGTTTTGTCTTTGGTGTGGCCCCCGCTTCTTCTTCTTTGCCGTCCCTGGCATCGTCTTCCGCTGGTGGAGATTGGAACGAAATCCTTCCACGTTTGGCATTTGGTGTGGCTTTATGTTTCTTCTTCCCCTTTTTTGCATGCTCTACCGCAGGAGCTTGGCTGCTTCGAGGCCTCAAACCTTCTCTCCTGGGAGCAGTGGAGCTCGACTTATCCTGTGCAAATGATCCTTAGCTAGTAAAATTTAGAATTACACATCGTTACCTTTGCACTCTTTATCGCGTGAGGCCGAGTGATGATCCAGGGGAAAAAGCCTCTTGACGAAGCCTTTTACGTCAAGGGTTTGACCTCGGTTGGCTTTTATACCAAAACTCCAGATTCTTATCGATATAAGACTTTTTAACACGCAAGAGCATGACATACAAAGAAAAGAGAGAGAAAAAAATTGACAGAAATAGCTACTAGAAGGAAGAGAGATCGATCACCTGTCTCCACTTCGTTGGAAATCTGCAAGAAGAGAAGAAGAAGCTCAAGTTTTTGACAGGAAAATGTGAAGGAAAGCTTGTCACCTGAGTGAGAACCTTGGCTTCAATCACTTCTTTCGCAGTGCCACCGTTTTGTAGCAACTCGGGAAGAATCTGGAGAGCAAATCTGTTAGCAAGACATGCTTCTTTCCCGATTTTTCCACCGATCGTTCCCTCCTAGATGAGACCAACGAGCTCCGCCAAAAAGCTTGGAGAGATTCTTACGTCCAAAATCGAGAGCTTTCGATGTCTCCCATTATCAAGTTAGCTGCATTTTTCATGTCAGCACCTTGCTCCAATGTATTATCAAAGTATTCCGACACCTGGAGAAGAAAAGCAAGGATCATTTTCCCGATTAAAAAAAGAAGAAGAAAGAACTTACATTCTTGTCGTCAGCCAGCACAAGAACATCCTGCATGCTGGAGCGTCGTGATCCTGATAGTCTTCCACCACTGAACAAGCTTTCCAGCGTCCTCTTCGATATGAACTCTAGTGATTCCAAACATTCGGTGACCACCACCATACTCCACCGGAGAATCCACCTCGATGCTTCCATGCCCGGCGATCGAGATATCAAACTGCGAGCTCTGGTACCCTTTGGGAAGAAGTACTGCCTGCGATCGAATTTGGAGCGCAGCGAGAGATCGCAGTTGAGCGCCAGGCGAATTTCACGACCTTCTCGTTGAGAACCGGGAGAGCTCCTGGCAGTCTCACCGGGCATACATTGCAATTGGGCTGCGCGCCATACTGCCAGAAGCATCCACAGAAGGCTGGTGGCCGTGACGAGATCCCAGCCTCGAAATCTTGCAATGCCGAGGGGATTTTGCCACTGCTGCTTGCCTGTTTGGTCGCCACGGAATGAGCATCGGATTTGGAGAGCAGACCTCAGCATTCTTGGCTATGAATGGAGAAGAACGATGGATTCCCAGCTCCCCACTGCCATCGCTCCTGTTCTAGGGCAGGCAAAAACTTGAAATAGATCCGACGGTGCAGATAAAATTCCGGGCGGGAACAAAACGAAGATAACCTCGTCAAAGAAACCTCCGGGGAAACACGAGCTTGAAGATGTAAGTGACGAGCTTTACTGGCGGTCGGATAGAGCTCCCCTTGAAAAACGCTGGATCCACTGCCGTGGAGGACTGGAGGAAGAGGAAATTCTCTCGACCAGCTCGTTCTACCTGTGAGAGCCAGAGAAGAACAAACTTAAGATCACTCGAAAATCGTGAACGATCAGTACCTGGCACTGGCAAAATTCGATGTTGGTCATAGTGAGAAGCACCACAAGTCCACTGTTGAGTAAGTTGATCTTACACTGCGTCACTGTTAAGAAGTGGAAAAGCTTCTGGAAGAACGCCTTGTGTTGATCTGGATCGCTGATGCTCCTGAGTGGAAAGTTCAAGACGATGCACTTGACTTTCGTCCAGTCTGGGAGCTCTCTCGCTTCTTCCGCGGAGGAAGTAACCAAAGACGATGCGTTGAGCCCCCAAAGGATCTGGATTCTCGAAGGCAAGTCCAGGATCACGGTGGAGAGAGATGGATCATACTTCTCTGCTTCTAGCTGAGAATCTTCGTTGCAAGCTACTGCGATGGATGCAGTAGCAAGATCTTGCAGCTGATGGATATAAGACAGTGCCTCCCTTCCAAAAAATAGCATGGTGCCCTCCAAGTTTCGAGTGGAAGAACACAGCACCGTAGGAAACTGAGCTACGTCTTCGTCAAGCTCAAGATGATTGTCCCAGCGTGGAACATCCGAGTCGTGCTTATATCGACAATGAGCACCATAGCGACATCCCTGGCATACAATCGCTTGAGAATAATGCGAGTTAAAAAGCTGACACTTACATCCCCGGACAAGAAAAACTTGCATACTGGCGTGGAAGAGACGGAGTGTGAGAACTCACAGCCGTTTCCTTTAGCGCAAAAGCCTCCACGGAAGTACACGCACTGCACTTTCCCTTCCTCTTCTTTAGGAAAATGGATCAACTCGTAATTACTCTGCGGTTCTAAGTATCTTGCTTGAGTCTGAAACAGTGGATCGTGTGTGTTGCAAAACCAAAGCACGGGTTCAAACAAGTTACCTCCACAATGATCTTCAGCAAATCTGACTGGTTATTCTCGTTGTGGAAGCTCCCATTTGAAACATACGGAAGTCCCAGGCACGACTCGTCGTCTTGGCTATGAAAGCAGAGGTGCTGGAAGGAGAAAGCCGTATAATAAGATGGAGGTCCTGTTAGAAGCTTTATTGACTGTGGTCTCCACCGATGTATAACTTCTAGCACGCAACTAGCTGCCTCAAAAACAAAGCAAACATCAAGTTTGATTCTAAACCTGGAAGACTTACAGAGCTCAGCGACAGCGTTGAGTGAAAACAAAGAAAGGTGATGCTGTTTGCAGAATTCCTTCTCCGACTCCTCTCCATGAACGGTGACGATCGTTGAGGATAAAAATTCGTGCGATAGCTTTTGCCACCGATAGTTGTCCTGTGTGAAAAACATCAAGGAGAGGCAAGGAAAAGAAACAAACGAAGTCGTACCTTCAAGACGCACTGCCAGAATTCAAACGCGCAGAGGTTGCCAAGAAGAGCAGCTTGACGAGATTGCCTGACACCATTTTGTGATTCCTGGAAGTACTGAAAAGAATAGTGTGCTGTAGCGCTAGCTCCGAAAGGTAGGATAATCGGACTCGGCGTAGTGTCTAGCACAGAAGCTATGACAGCACACTCATTCAGGTACCCGCGTTCGCAGCCCTCCATGACAAGCATAGAAGCCTCCAAAGATAGTGGAAGAGACGCAAGTATTCGTCCATATGGAGTCGGCAACTTCTTCCCTCTAGCATCGCGCTGTAGAGCGTTCAGTGCTTCAAGTGACTCCAAAGCATCATAAACAGTGTCTGGATGCGGTGGATTCAGGCATTTATCGAAGAATGCTGGAAAAACAAAACACAAAAGTTCCGATTCAGGAAACGAAGAACAAACTTGAGACGTACCCAATGCATCATTCAAAGCTCGTGCTTCAGCACAAAACAGTGACAGTACTTGCTTTCGTAGAGACAAGAGCTGCATTGCGGGAACCTCAAACTTGTTGAATGTCACGTACATTGTTCGTGGCACCATGCGAAAGACAGTACCATCGCAGGTACGCCCTGTGCGCCCCTTACGTTGTTCGGCCTACAGTTGAAAGGAGAAAGATACGGTGTCTGGCTGGAGGACAAAGACAACTTCTCACCTGTGAGTTCGACTCCCAGACAATCCGGGGAGCGTCTCTCTTCATTTTCGAGTTCCAAAACACTTCTAGGCAGCGGCATGAGTCGATGACGAACGATGCTCCCGGTATTGTAATTGAAGACTCGGCGACATCAGTCGCAAGAATCACCTGAAAGAAAAGAAGGATTCAGAAAAAACAAGACGGAGAATTAAGGAAAGAAAAGACCTTCCTCACTGAATGGTACGCCTCTATTGCTTCCAAAGATTGGTCGATGTCAATGCTACTGTGGAGCACAAATATCTCCACATCCAGTGCCCGTTGCGTGAGGAGAGACCACTGCTCTTCCAAGGCACGATAAGTTGGCAGGAAGACCAGAATTCCCTTCTTGCGATCAGGCTCATCTTTGTGGATGTGAGCGATAAGATGGAAAATCAGGTGCTGTATCTCCATCCCAATATCAGTCCCGGTCTTAAAGGGAGAGGGGTTTTGCTCCAACGAGTTCATTACAGACAAGTGCTCTTCCTTGTTTCCAAGTTGTTGCACGACCTGACAGAGGATGGTTAAAAATAAACGCGAATGAAATATAATATACAGAACCTGGTCGAGATACTTCACGCTGCACTGGAACAGATGTTGCTGGATCTTCGAGGCCAAGTTCGAGACAGCCACCTTCTCAACTGTTTCGCCAAGCTCGGCAAAATAGTTTTCGTAGCGTTTAAAGTCAGCGGTGGCAGACATGAGTACCAGACTATGGCAGCAGCAATCACATTAGCAAGAGAATTCCAGAAACAAAAAGAGACAAAAAGAAGCTCACCGTGTGTTCTTGTTCCAAAAGAGCAAGATCTTGACGCAACAAAGAACCATATCTGACTCCACAGACCTCTCGTGGATTTCATCCAGTATGACCACCTTGTAGTGAGAAAGAGCAGCCACACCTTTGGATTTGATCTCCTCTAGAAGAACACCGGCAGTCTGGAAGACGATTTTGGAGCTGGAAAAATACCGTGACATCTATGATCAAAAGAAAGAACCACAGAACTCCAACAACTCGAGGAGTTAAAGGAAAAAGTTCCCAAGAACTAAACATCAAGGAAAGACTAGAACTTTCAGAACGATCGAGCATTTACCGGGAACTTGTCCTATTCATCTGACCAATGTGAAATCCAACTTCTTGTCCAAGCTCGCAGCCTCGCTCCTCGGCCACCATTTTGGACACGGCGACCACGGCAAGCCTTCTCGGCTGCGTGCACAGAATGGGGGCGAACCCTTCCTCGATCAGCATTTGCGGGACCTGCGAGCTCTTTCCTAGACCCACATTCCCTTGCTAAGCTCCGAAAAGAGGGGTAATCCGAGCAAAGAAGAGGCAAACCTGAGCCAGTCTCGGCGAGGATGATCGTGACCCGGTTCATCTCCACCTTCTGGACGATCGTCGCCTTGAGGCGCCGCACGGGCAGCCGCCTGGATCGGAAGCCCTCCCCATCGTCCGCCATGCAGCGGGCGCGCAAGAAATCTTGCTCCACAATCAAATTCCTCGTGTTTAGGGTGAAAAAAATGAAAGTGGATATTCCCGACACTAGCTTTGGTCATTTTTAAGGTTAATTGGTTTAAAAGCCAACCTAAAGGTGAAATGACGGCACCAGGAATATTATGGTGCTGCTAATATTCGATTAGTCGGGTACGACTACAAATTTTTCATGAAAGTGAATATTCCCGGCACCTAATTGGTTTAAAAGGAAACCTAAAGGTGAAATGACGGCACCAGGAATAGCTAATAGTCTGTCTTAACATCGACTAAAACTTTTTCATGTATCTCCAATTGCTTGTGGGCAATTTCGCAGTCAGTACATTGGCACGGAAGCTTGTCCTCCCATCATTCTCACATCCTGTTTTGCTTTGACTTCCACCTTTGTGTCTGAGGCTGGCCTATTGTAATTTTGAGTGATCCGCTTGATCCACGGATGTTCCAAGATCTGGGCTGCCGTCAATCGTTTTTTCTTGTCCAGATTAAGCATCCCCAGCATCAAATCCTTGGCTAACACTGGAACCCTCGACCAGTCGAAGAGAATAAGGGGCAAATCTTCATACCGCTCCAACTCGCTGAGAACCTGAGGTGTTTGAAGCTCTTCATATGCAATCTTTCCCGTGAGCATTTCGTACAAAGTCACGCCCAGCGCCCAAATATCACAAGATTCTTTGAACCTTTCCCCGGGGGGCATGTACCGCGCGGTTCCACCGCGCATCAACGGCCCCTTTCCCTGCCCCTCCTGCCAGGAGAGGCCAAAATCTGCCACCTTTACCTCGCCGTCATAGCCCACTAGAATGTTTCCCGGTTTTATGTCGTTGTGAGCCATCCCTAGGGCGTGCATCCGCTGCAACGTCTCCGCCACCTTCGCCACCACAAGCGCCGCCTCGTCCTCGCCCAAGGGAAGCCTCGAGAGGAGTGTTCCTTCGCACAGCTCCATTATGATATGGCAGAAACCCAAGTCACGCACAATGGCGACGAGACGAACCACGCCTGGGTCGTGCCTCAGTTGGGCCATGATCTTGAGCTCTTGCAGTATGAGTTTATCGTCGCCCATCATGCTGTTCGTCTTGCACGCAAAGTGTTTCCCATCTCTCAAACGGATCACCTCAAACACCGTCGAGAATCCACCCATTCCTATAGTCTTTGTTACCTGGAACTTGTCTAGCAGATTGGGGAACAACATCTCCATCGTCTTTGCGTTCATCTCCATCTCCCTTTTCTCTGTTGCAAGAAAATGCCAAACCCTAGAGGATAGCCTTTAGCTTTAAAGGTCACATAAGCCACCTTTTCTTCTGAGCTGCGAAAACTGGTTTAAGGCTTTACAATTTCTGCTCTTTCCGATGTTGCGCTCACCATTATCGTTCTTTAACTTCCATTCGAGTGATTTTCTTGCTTGTTGCCAGGAATGCCTTACCCTAAAAAATTCCATACTAACTGGAGGTATGGGAGGAGTTCATCGACAGGGCGTCAAGTAAGCCCAATGTTCTATACTTTTGTGTCTTTAACTTTGTTTTTATTAAGCTATGGACGTGTCCTCGGACTTGACAGAACGGTAAAATTCCAGTTGCGGTGGTTTGTGCAGTCAATTCTTGACATTCCACGAGCACTTGACTACCGCATGAGTGTTTTAATATGAAACAATTTGCAGGACCGTTGTTAGCTACTCAACTGATGAATTTCCAGCATGTTTTACTCCTAACAGTGGCTGCAAAGCACCTTGCCGAGCAGACAGCGTGGAGGAATGCGCAGACATCATAGGTAAGCTCTAGCCATCGTGGTTATCGATTCTAACTTGACACTGCAGAGGCAAACACGAAGTTTGGATTGGGTTCAGGCATTTTGATTGGGTACCCGCAGAGCATGCAGCGGCAGCTAAGAACGTAGAATCGGCATTGCATGAAGCAGAGAACATCTCAGTGACTTCGCTCTTGGTATTCGTACGTGTTGTTTTTTTTCAGAGTATTGCTGGTAATTCTGTGACGCCATTCTTGCTCAAGCGCATCAACGAGCTCACTGGAGGCGATTCATTGGCTGCAAGTATCCTTTTGTTTGGTAGTCCTCCTTTGGAAGTTTTTCTTTGCTACAATTGACAGATATCCAGCTCGTGAAGAATAATGCACTCGTTGGTGCGAAGATCGCAACGGCTCTGACAACAACTTCACTAAATCGTCTTGACACTCGGCCCCGATTGGTAGAAATGTCGTCCACAAAACACGTACGTGACAACACTGTTTCTTTTTCTCATCTGTTGGGTTCACCACTCCTTGCCTGTTTTTTTTCTTTCTTTTTCTTTTTCTTTTCCTGCACAGGCTTTCAACAGATTATACTTCCCGCGGCATGTCGCTAGTGGCAACGGACAAAACACCACAGCTGTTAATGCCAGACACGGAAAAACTGATTTACTTGAAAGTGAGGTAGAGACGATCAACATCAACACGTTTATTGGTTTTGAATTTCGTCTTGCTTTGCTGTGTTGGATTACAGGTGGGCAACAAGCTCAGTTTTTCTCACGAGAAACTTCTTGCCAGGCAGCCACACAGCCAATCCTCTCTTGCCATTCGAGCCTCGCTCGCGCAGAAGCTTCCTCCTATGAACAAAATATAGCGACCTTACTCTCTCTTGAGCTGGATCTTAGTAAGCTTCCAACTCATCCTTCTTCCTATCACGCGTTTATTCCGCGGCAATGGCAACATCTATAAATCTCCATCACCACTCCAGTGGCAACCATTGCAAACTCCATCCCCAGTATTCGAAGCTTCATCCCAAGCCTTCGATCATACAAGTCTTCTGTTCCTGCCAGGAGTTTCGATCGAGTAATGGGTGCTCTCAAAGTCATTGCATTGCTATTGTTGGTCGAGCTTGCGCTCTCTGCTCGTCTCCCACCAAAGTCAGATGTTTCTTTCTCTGAGAACTACTATGTCCGATGGGCTAATGATCATACGCGAGTGCTCAACGGTGGCAGCGAAATGCAGCTTGTTCTCGACAAGGCTTCAGGTAACAATCCCTGTCTCAAGCTTTTCTTTTGCTGATCAAGTCCTGTTGCATGATAGGTGCTGGATTTGGGTCCCGCAGCAAATACTTGTTCGGTCATATCAGCATGAAGATCAAGCTGGTTCCCAAAGACTCTGCTGGAACTGTGACGGCATTCTACATGTCCTCGGAGACAGACAAGCACGATGAGATCGACTTTGAGTTCTTGGGGAACGTTTCCGGGCAGCCATACATCGTCCAGACCAACGTTTTCGCCAATGGCGTTGGAAACCGGGAGCAGCGACACTACCTCTGGTTCGACCCCACTCAGGACTTCCACAGCTACTCCGTCCTCTGGAACACGCAGCAGATCATGTAAGTTTTTTGCGAACACTTTTCGATAATCGCTCAAACTGTGGTTTTGGTCCCTCAGATTCTACGTGGACGATGTCCCTCTGCGTGTCCACAAGAACAACGAAGCCATCGGGATCCCATTCCCAAAGAGCCAGCCAATGGGGATCTACTCGAGCCTGTGGAACGGAGACGACTGGGCTACTCGCGGCGGGCTGGAGAAGATCAACTGGGATCACGCTCCATTCGTGGCGGCGTACAAGGGATTCAGCGTGGATGCTTGCGCCGGGGGTGTGGAGTCGTGCAGCGCTCCCAGGGGCAACTGGTGGGAGCAAAAGGCATTCCAGCGTACCGACAAGGAGACCAAGAGCAAGCTCAAGTGGGTCAAGGACAACTACATGATCTACGACTACTGCACCGACAGCAAGAGGTTTCCGACGACTCCCGCGGACTGTGGCCAGTTTTGAGGGCTTCCATGTACTTACATTCTTTTGTACAGCACTATTCTTTTGTAATAGAAAATGGTCTTTTATTTTTTCATTTGGGTTCTTTCACACATTAGTTTAGACAGCCAAGGACGACCATCCAGGTAATGAAGAACACCAGAGTTTTGTTCAGATTGTCACATGGCTTCCAACATGTCCAGGATCTCAAAGAGGAAGATTATTTTGCATGATTTGACGTAGTTTCATCACTTCGAGAATGGTGCTTGCTACTGGTAAATTTAGAGGCATCTTATTTCGCTGCCAAGCAATTCTCCAAATTTTAGGATCGTTTGGTAGACTCTAGACCATGGACAAAGATGGTTTCATCAGACATTATTGACGTAAAAGCAAGCGTGATGCCCAACATCGAGAAAAAGAATCTTTTACGAACTATGCAAAGAAACAAGAAGTCGGGGATTAAGGCAACATGCATTGGGTGGGAGGAACGCTGAGCCTAGCGACCATCACAGCCAGAACTATAAGAACAATCGTCCACAGGTGGCCAAGTGGGCGATGTGAAATCGCAGGGAAAAGTCAGCCTTTGAATTATAGTAGTAAGCAAAAGCTGAGTTTGGTTGATATTTTTTACAGGGTTTTAGTTCTGCGTGGTTTTTTTTTATGCCTATGCACCCTGTATCATCACCTTGTAGCCGCACTTCTTGGGAGACTTCGGTGATAAAACGATGTGAGAGCGACAAAACACCCCCCTGTTTTTTACTGTAAGCCTTTCAAGGACTTGGTTGTGGATTACTGATCTCAGAACGGCAGGGGAATCTTGAGGACACTGATATGGTAATATTCATATCAGCGGTGTTTCACTTGTACATCGATCCCTGCTGCTCTTGGAACGCGAATTGCTGCCTTAGCATGTGTTTTAGCACAGTCTTTTACAGTTGGTTGGATAATATTTGTTTGCAGGGTCTAGAGCAGGGCAGATTCAGGGACCACAGCAAGTACTTCATTGCAGTCATCCTCGACAAAGTTGCTCATGAAAAAAAGGTGGCAAAGGTGATTCATAAAGTCGTTACACGGAAGAATTAAAAATGCAGCAACCCGACTTGATAACTTTAATAAAGGCGAGAGCATCAGATATTTTTATACACATGTATACAGTTCTTTAGGAATTTTAGTAAAATTGGCTGACCCTAAGCACCGTTGACTAAATAGTCATCGGCAGTTTGTCTAGCTATTACAAACCCATCTATCACGAGGTCCTGAGCGGTGCCAAGCGCTGGTCGCCCTGAGAGCAGCGCTTGTGTAGAAGCCTTGCGAGAGACAGGTGTCTACGCTTGTGGCGAAGTGGAGTGGACGACGGACGAACTCAGGGGGATCGCAGTCAGTTGTCTCGGCTCGTCTTGCGAGGAGATCCACGCGAGTTTGAGGCATGGAACAAGAGAACTGCTCAAAAGTTTGTATGAAGAAGGGCATTCTCTCAAGACGCTTCTAATGACATCGTTTTGGCGCATCACACTTTCGCAGGCAAGACCTTGTTCTTACAGGTTTAGATCATCACTACTCGCCTCGAATCAATGTACGTTCTCTTTGACAGTTTTTTCTCAGCTTGTTTTGTGTTTTTGCTACTTTTTTTTTCTGTAGCGCCAAGGATTGCAGGGCATGAACTCCATCATAGTTGAGGTGGTACAATCGATGCCATATATCACAACATTGCTGGATGTGACGAGTTATGGCCGCTCGTAGTCAAAACTGCTGCTCAGCCCGCTCTTAATTTGGTCAACAAATAATTTATTCGAAGATCGCGGCCTTCTCTAGAAATACCATTACTCACCTTTGATTTTCTCTCCTCGTCACAGGCTTAGTATATAGTGATCTACTCTTCCATTCCTTCCTTCAGTATATCCTTCCAGTCCTTCCATATTCCTTTAGTGCTGTTAAAACATTTGGATGAATTGTAATAACATAAAGTATTAACTTTCATGAACAAAGATGGTGCAAACAGAAAAGGAGACATCACAACTGAATGGTTCCGAGTTGGAAAGTTACTCCAGGTCTTACCCTCATAATCCAGAAAAAACACCTTATTCTTATCCGGAATCATAAAGGTTCCCTTGTAGAAACAAGAAAGTGTTCCTCGATCTGCTACTATAGCCACAATGAAAAACTGGGGTGCTGTTGTTACCACCCAATTGGCCCAACCAGCTCCCATGGATGATGACCACTCGATGGACCATCTCATTTCTTCCATGTTGAAGCTCAAAACCCCCTGATCCGAAGAAAAATAAGCTTTGCTGTTGGCCATCCCCACTCCATATATGAGATGAGCCAGGAAGGTAATCCACTTGGTCCCACACTCTTCTGCTATACAGATCCAGTACCGCTGCATGGACGGTTCCAATACCAGGGCAGAATGAAGACGCAGGAGTATATGCTTGAAACCTCTTTTGAAAACCCAGGTGTAACTGTAGACATCCTGACGGACTCAATCCTTGTGTGCTTCAGATCCAGCAACAAACGGGTTGCAGCTGTAGATTTCCTCACCATTTCTAGTTATACCCAAGACACGCGAGAGTGGTATGCTGCATAAAATTTCACAAATCCTAGTGAATTTACAGGATCTTTCCATTGTTTGCACACAGTTTTAATGCGGCAGTGCAAAACAACTGCAGGCAAGCACTTAAACACCTCCTGCTCACATGATTCTATGGAAAGTTGATGGCACCTTAGTGGGGAGCCAGTACAAGTCTTTAGAATTTGTTAATTCGCAAATCTCCTCGATATGAACTGGATGCGTGGGGTCTAGGTGAGTGTTTCGATTACAATTGTTTTCTAGAAGGGTCCCTATAGGATGCTTGACATACGAGCTATTCTTGATGTAAAAAACAGAGGAGTTACGAAACACAGCACCAATTCCCAAGGTTTGTGTGCTGGAAGGATAGTGGTATTAACATCACTTTGCAGAACTTGTTGCTCAATTATCAAAGGTTGTTCTCAGCCCCACGATGCTTCAAAGTTGATAGAAAACAGCAGTAATATTATCGAGCACTATTTTCTATTTA
Source organism: Selaginella moellendorffii (assembly GCF_000143415.4). Lineage (NCBI taxonomy): Eukaryota > Viridiplantae > Streptophyta > Lycopodiopsida > Selaginellales > Selaginellaceae > Selaginella > Selaginella moellendorffii. The sequence goes on along the minus strand of NW_003314281.1, from coordinate 1,293,238 downwards.
CTCGGTTGGATGCGCAGATTTCTTTCAAAATAAACTTCTGGAAACAATTCCGGTCGGTCGACGCAAAGAACAATAACCTGTGAAAAAAATGTCAGTCACCTTACAAATAAGGATAAAATGCAGAACGACGGTGCAGAGTTGCCAATCGAAAACTTGCCAACGGCTGCTGCGGACCCAAATTCCATAACTGAAGCCACCATTGGAAGAATCTGGTCGTGAAAAACTGAGTCCAGTACTATCAGGGAATTTCTGTACCTTTTTCAAAACTATTTGACGAGGATACTATTTGAGCCAGTTTATTCAAGTGATCAGTATGGAAATGCTTTTCCATCTCAACTCTTGGATGAGCAAGTTGAGTTGTGCATTCACTCGAATTTAGAAACTAAAAATGCCTGCACGGGCTTTTATCGCAGCGACTGGTTTTTAGGACACTTGTGCGTTGCTACGGGAACTAACGTTGAAGTTTTTGCACTAAAGATATCTCTTTAGTCTCCATTGTAGGACCATTATGACCGCTATTCTGAAAGCAGTTAACCATTACAGGATCTCTGTTGAAACACTTATCGAAATTGCAGGTTCCTTTTTCTCTTTTATTTTTCTTAGTCTCTATTCCTTGTTTGAGGTTGATGAAGAACCTGAACACTGCCTTCTTAACGTAAGTTCTTGTTTTGTTCTTCAAATAAAGTTACATTTTTCATGCAAGAGTCTTGATCAACGCATTCACGGTGAGGGCTCTAAGGGATGGATTTGCTCATGCAAGGGGTGCTGGTATGCATTTAAGCTCTTCCCTGACAAAGTATAATGGCACAAGCCAGTAACTACCAGGTGCTACCCAGCCTTGTCCATCTTATATTCTAGTTGCTTAACTGGTCCAGTGATGTGAGGACTAAAGCCTTTGAAGCTATTTGTCTGGAAGCATCACAACAAGGTCAGCATTTTCTACATAGAATTAACTTTTCAAAAATCTACTTTGGAAAGTATAGAATTGGCACAAGATGTGTGGTGTTAAGAAGGGCACTCATACATATCTACTATATGTCCTGCAAGTTGTTTTTGAGCTGGCTCGAGTGAGAAACTTTTACATTTTACCTTTTTATATGCTAAGAATGCATTTTTACAACTTTATATAACTGCTGGCAAGAAGCAGATTGAACTGTTATGATTAAGCCTTGCAGTTCATATTTACTTTAATTCTCTTCTTTCCTTGTTTTCTCAAGAGTATTTAAAGATTCGAGATTAGGCTTGTCACATGGCAGAAAGAAAACATGTATACAAGATATATGCTCCATTTGATTTGAGTTTGGCTTTCTTGCGGGATCCTATTGAAAGAGCACGTGGAAATTGTTTATAGTTTCAACAATCCTTATCAATTGTCAATTTACATGAAGCTTTTCTAGCATTACACAAATGTAAATTTATTCACTATCAGATTCTTGGCTTACAATTAGAATTGTCTCACATGGGGTTGATCAATTTGTTACTTGGATCAGTTTTCAAGTGCCTTTCTTCACGATTGAATGTTGTTTATATTTAAGTTGTTTTTTCCCCTCTTGCTAGGAATGAATGTACAGGTGGAGGACTAGTATCTTGTGTTAAAAGAGACATCAGGGTTCTTTGGAACTTCAAGATATATAGTCTTCTTGTTTGTTTGCTTTCTCCCCTTGGTTCTCACTATTTTGGCAATGTAGTGCTCACAAGCTAGTGATGGCAAAAATGAGGAGCCAAACTCTAGATTAGTGATGTACAACTTGATTAGCATTATAATATCTACCAATTCTACTTCCTTCCAAATTTTTTTTCCTCCATTTTTTTGGTTATTATTTCCTTTTTAGTTCCTAGATGAACTCTAGATTTCCTTTGGGTGGCCAATTGCACTTGATCCACTGTAAGCAATTGTTAGTTTTGTTTTCAAACTTTCTTTCCATCTAATACATCATTATTTTCTTTCAGTTGGAGGGAAAAGTAAAGCATATGCTGCCTCTAGACACTCCACCAATGGATTTATAGAGCCATTGTATATCTGATGGCAAGTAAATCATTGAATGGAAAAAAAAGTAAAATGGAAAAATTTAGTTGTTTATAACTTTGGTATTAAAACTATTGGTTTATAGTGAAGGCCATTTTAAAATCGTTTCATGTGCAATGCCAACAAACACTTTATATGAAGGGGGGATTGCTTACCAGCTTGTCTCAAAGGAGTCCATCCAAAACTACTAGGTTGAGGAACTCCATGAACATGCACTTTACAAGCTATATATGGATGAAGATGAAGATATTGAGAATTGTTGTTCTTTATAGCTAGATATAAAAAAAATTGCTACAAAACTTTTTAGATATTAAAGTGAATTAGATTGGCAAGATTGAAGATTTTATACATCCCTAACCTGATTATTGATCACTCTTCAGAAGAAAGTTTGGGGATATGACCAATCTTCTGAAGTCAGCATGGAACACTATTGTTTGCATGTATTTCAGGTGGTTCCCCATCCAGCATCACTAACCAAACTAGTCATTGAGTATCACAAGGAGTTTGTGAGGATTGATCTAGTGTCTTATGAGATTTAGAAATATAAAAGATCTTATGTGGTGCTTAGTTTCAATTTGGATTTGGGGAAATAAAAAGGGATGATTTTTGGATCTAGTAGAGATATCAATAGGAGTAGAGAGTGTGTCATACAAAATGAATCCACACAATTCTCTCCAGTGCCAATTTTGGAAAAACTTTATAGAACAAAGCTAACTTTGAGATAAAAGAGGTTTACACCTTCTGAGAGGCAAATAAGCCCTAAGCTATTCATGCTTAAGTATTCAAGTTATTTTGTTATGAAAGTGTGTTTTTCCCTTAAGGACATTTTTATAATAAATTACCAATTTAACCACATTGAGATTGTATATGTAAGTTTCTATAAAAAGTGATGATTCTTTATAGTCATCTTTAGTGCTATATGTTTCTCTTGATAAGTTATAAAGGTTTTTTTAACAAATTTAGGACCCTATTAAAAGTAAAATCCTCTTGAGCTATAATATAGGCTTTGGTTTCCTGATAAAACTATACATATTGACTGTGATAAAGAGCTAAAACAAGTCCCTTTTGCAAGCATTTGCATGAATCTTTAAAATAGTTAAGTTTATATTTTATCAAAAACTTATTTAACTAATAATTTATAATTAAGTTAAAACTTTGTCGATAATGTGCTCCCCATAGGGGTGCAGATATAGAGAAACTTCATATACTGCTACTTCCCATGATACCTGATGATCACCCGATGCGCCTCGTAATTTAATTTTGATTGAGTAGCATTTGCAAGTAATACCTTATAAATACACATACACTAAATACTAAAACTCTTTATATATAATTATTTTATTAAATTAATATTTTTAAAAATAAATATCTTAACTATTATAGATAAATATTATTATCACTTCAATCATGATCTAAAAATATATAAAAATTTAATTTTTTTATATTTATATTCTTTTGTAATCTTTATTCTCAAAAAACATTTTATCTAAAAAACAAGAAAGTCATATTTGACACTATACTATATATTTCCTATATTGATTATGTACATAATTGAAAGCTATAAAAAAATCATTTAATTATTCAGTGATTAACTAAATAGTTTATATTTTTAAATGTTATGTTAAAATAAATATACTATGTTATTATAAATTTATTTATTTAGTAATATTTAGTATTTAATTATTTATTATCTATCCCATAGTCATATAATCTTGATTGATATATAAATATTAAAAATCTGAAATTTAATTCTATATGCCATATCTTTTATAGAATACTTTAAAATTTGAATTGCAAGTGGATTTTAAAGCCACAAATATTATCTACATGTTCATATTTTATGCCAAAAAATAATAAATCTATATAAATTAAAATTTGAAAAAAAATTCATTTTATACTTCATGCATCTCAATGATTGTGGTCTCAATAGATCTCTGAATGTTTTAAGAGCTTAAAAAGGAAAGGGTTTTTTAATTTAGCCTAAGTATTTACTGCTAAAATGAAGCTTGAGAACTTAGACTACATTATTGATGAGAAAAACTTCCAAATTCGTAATATAAATAAAGTTCTATTCAAACATGATGCTACTAATCATGTAATGAATTTCTATTTTCAATTACTCTGAAAACAAAATTCTATAGCAATACTATGACTAAGTTGGGGAGATTATAGCACAAATTGTGCAAGATCTCATGGTTGATAAGTATGGAATGACAAAACTAGAGCTTCTACTTGAACAATTATCTATAGAGGGCCAGGCTAAATGTCTTATATTTCTGTCTTCTAATGCATCAATTTCTAAAGTGCTGCATATTTGCATTTGTGGAGCAGGAAAAATCAAGTGAGATACAGTTAATATATAAAAAATTTAGTTGTAATATTGACTTTGCATGGTAGGTTTATAGTCTCACAAAGTTTGCATAAATGTAAGTATGATTATTCAGATTTTTGGTCAAAAACTTCTTAAATTCAGACTGGTAGCGTTCTACCTTTTATTGGTAAATTTATATTACAAGGGAAAAAAGTCATATTTTCTTTTTGTCCATGCAGAATGGGCACATAAGCGAGATTTTGCTGTTTTAGTCCTTAATCCTAACTATAACTCAACAGAAGAGGTAAAGAAAACTTCCTAGTACTAAATATTATTGAGCCCTTTGCAGGGAATAAAAATTTCAGGCAGTGATACACGCTCCAATCATATTATATATATGTGTGGGATAACATTTGCATGAACATTCCTGCAAAAAAGCTAGCTTTTGTTGCACATTCTTGCGGTGGATACAACGCTTGTGAGCTTATTAGACAACGAGGTTACACAAATTTTTATTTTTATTTTATGTTCAATCTGGATACCATTCTACTCAAACCCTTTGTCTTGCCTCAGAGTCAGAAGTTCTCCAAAGGCTAAAATGCATTGCTTTTTCTGATACATCTCATCACCTAGAGGTAAGCATAAGCTTTGCATATGTATGGTTTTTATGGTGGTGATCCTACAGAGACTTTCAAGCATTGCTCGAAAATTTGTGGTGCAAAACTCTGCACGCTGGGTTTCAAGTTCTGCTCCACTCGGGTCACTCATCAAGAATGCCTCTGTCTTGGGTCAAAGTCCTGATAAACAACAACAAGAAGCAAAAGATCAAGACACCAAACATTCAGTCAGCGGGGCAAAGAAGAACAAGTGTTCCTTACTCCTGTGTGGATTATTTGTCCACTCGCACAAGCAGGAAGACAAGCGTGGTGAGATGCTGCGGCAGTACCTGGGAACGATTTCGAGCGCGAGCAACGCAGAGTACAACTGCATCGAATTGTCAGCAGGCACCGAAGACCACTCGTACACGACAGTTGAAGCAATGCCGAAGATTTGCGAGTTCCTTGAATCCAAACTTGAGCTTTGATCATCCTTATTTTCCAGCTTTTGAGAGTTTTTTTTTTGTAGCAAACAGTCGATCATGGGCATTTCCGAGCTCGGTACCTATGCAGCGTTTTGAAAACTCAATATCTGGGGGACTCAACAAAACTACGAAGATAATACCTCCAGGAAACCATCACTTCACTGGTGATCGTGATTGTAAAATTCGCACAAGCTCCAGGTAAGTCTTCGACAGAGGAGCTTGGATCACACCTAAGAAAAAACCATGACTAGATTCATATGAAAACATGTCTATACCTGTATTGTTCGCAGTGGCACGTTGGATCCTTACCGTAGCGACCGGTAGAATGTGGCTCTGGAACTCTTTTGTAACCGCGTATGTACCATCATCTCCCATCTATGAATCGGTCACATTAGAGAAAAAGATTTACGAGAAATTACCTTCTGTGGATACAGCACCAAAACCGCAAGGAGGTAGTACTCGCTGGAGTCCACGTCGGCGTAAGAGGTGCAAACGAATGGGTCGCCACTAAACCAGTATCTGTTCTTACTCCGAGCGGCAACCGTGGCGAATCCACTCTCGAGGATGGAAGAGATGTTGGTGCTCGGAGTGCCATGGTAGAGGAGGAGAATCCAGTCGCTCAACTTGTGGTACTGAAAACCTGTAGACTTCTCCAAATCGGCAGCCGTGATCTTGGCTGCAAACACATTGATCAAAGTTTATAAAATTGGTCGAGAAAAAATCTCAAAAATCTCATCCTCTTACCGAGCTTTGGCTGGGCACTAGCAGCGCCGAGGAATGCTTGCTCGAACCTTTTGTACACCAGGTAGTCCTCCTGGCCAAGGAAAGGATTCATCTTCACCTCGATTACCCTGTTGTCGCCAAAGAGGGTGCCCTGGACCATCTTCACCACGAATGCTGCGGAAATCAGGAAAGGAAGCCCTCGCAGCGTGGAAATCTCAGGCATCGCTTGAATCCCTGGTTGCGGCGGCTGCTCTACGGCTGGCTCTAGGGCCGCATCGAGCTGCGAGAAACAGGATGAAAGATTTCGACCTTAGATCGATGAAAGAAGATGAAAGAAGCTGCGATCGATTGGAAATCCCTGGAAACCTTTCCCTTGTAGCAGGATTTGAGCAGCGCCTTCGCCCTGGCGATCATCGCGTCTTCTTTCTTCCTGCCCTAGAGTCTCGTGAGCGCCAAAACATTTCATTCAAATGAGTAAACACGTTGGAACTAGGAATATTCAAAAACAAAGACAATGTATATTCTGGTCAACCAAATTTATTGACTTTGCAAATTCTTTTGATCAAGCTATGAACAAGACTTTGGATGGATCATTTTTGCTGCGCGATGCAAACATCTCTGTTCTTGTGCTGGAGCCATGGCTCGTGATCACGACCCGGACTCGAGGACAATCTCTGGAGATGCTGGAGACGATTTGGAGAAAGAGAATTTCCCAATTTGATGATCTTGTATCTTGCTATAGATCACTCCATCACAGCCTGAAGGTCGACGAGTCGTGAGATCCGGTGGAGCTGGATCGGCTGAGCGAGGATCCACACGACGAGGGACATCGCGAGGGAGAGGGCGTGAGGTGCCGCTTGATCTCGGAGAATGCTGAGGCGATGGAGTGCGCCATGGAGGCCGCGATGGCGGCCTTGATTTGCCCCCTTCTGGGCACCCTGTGCTTGGCCCTCGAATTCTTGAGCTGCTCCTTCTTGAGAAGCTCGATCACTGCCGCGGCCGAGGACCCATCACGCAGATTGCTCGAGATTTCCATCGAATCGATCGATAGAGCTCGGAAGAACACGAAGAGAGCGAGAGAGCGAGAGAGAGGTAATGATGGAGAAGAGTATGGATAAAAACCCCCGCTACCAAACAGTTTATATATACTAGTGGCTTTGACCGGATGAAAGTAATATCGCCAAGGTAATTTTGATCACGTTGATTGCTTCGAGAATTTAAACTTGGAGTGGAGTGGAATGCAAGTAACGTCTTGGCCAGGTGCATTCATCATGATAGGGGCGAGAATGAGCTGGCGAAGGTTCCCTGCAGCACCAGAGGAAGCTTCTCGGAGGCCTGCCAATTCAAGCACGTGCCTCCACAGGCCTTTTGTTTTGGCCTAGCCAGACAAATCTCGTGAGATCTTATTGCCTTTTTAAAAAATCATTTGAAAATGCACCCACTAACCAGTGGCCACCACCTCTTTAACTTTTCCTTTTGTTCCTTATACATAGACGAGACGAAGTAGAACAACAATAGCTGGGCTGTTGACTGTATCAGTCAAACAATCAGGCAGGGAACACCTAGTGAAGTCTGGATTTGACTAAAACTCCCCTAGAGAAAAATTACACATTGACCAATTGCATTGACACAGAGAACAATCTTACTGACTGGATTGACCGGGTTGTAGACTGTGCCGGTCAAACAATTAACCTCGTGAAATCTTGAAACTCCAGGCTTCTAGACAAATCTGACACATTGACTCGTCATCTAATGCGAGACGACTCTTTCAGATATGCTTTAGTCTTTCTCACTAGGTTGACTAAGCCGCCGTTCGGTCATCCGATCAATCTGCTGCTGTGATCTTCATCCTCGCCCAGATCTCCCGATCTAGAGCTGCAACATTTGCTGGAAGAAAAGGAGAGAGCTCGAAAGGAGCCGGAGCAATCGCTGGCGGCGATGGATTCCTTGACCTGGGAACAGAGCGAGCAAACAGATTGGAGGAGTGACGAAAAGATAGCCGCCTTGACATGCCCGCGCTTTCGTTGCCGCCGCCGCCGCCGCTGCTGCTCCCGACCCATGGATGAGTTGCTCTTTGGATCCTGATCGCTCCACTCCATTGTTTGCTCCAGCCCTAGTGAGCTTGTTCGGAGATATTCCCCGAAAACTTGCTAGAGGGTTTACCTTCTGTTTTCCAGCTGGCCGTGATGGATTGTTTATAATTCATGGAAGCATCCGAAGGTGTCTAGAAACGCTCGTGCCGTCAACGGTCGTGGTGCATTGAAATGAAAGGTGGTGGCTTTCGACCAAAAAGGAAATTTGGCGCTCACGTTTAGTTAAGTTTTGGGAGTTTGGGCTTAATAAGCTTTTATAGATTTTACTGCAGCCACCAATTCTACGTCGTCCTGGTGAGTCTCCAAAATCTCCTGACCAACGCACCTGAGAGAGATCGATAAATGAAAGATTTTAGAATTTGCGTGTGGAAGTTCTTACTCAATTAGATAGCACGCCGTCTCGGCAACAGCCGCGCGTACTTCCAAGTCCGCGACTTTACAATGCAGCTTCACGGCCTGCTCCCAGATACTGCTCATTCGGAACATTTGCGAGATTGTCAGGAAATAAGAGAATGCTAACACGAACCTGTTTGCAAGATGCGGTATTCGGACCCAAGTGTGAGTAATCACAGCCCGCAAGCAAGAAAGAACCTACGCGAAGAAAAAAAATTGTCATCAGGACGAAGGAACGTAATTTCCGTTGAATTCTCACCAGAATGGACGTCCTTTTGTCTCCAGTGTCAAGCCAGTAGAAGAGAAGAGCGAACAGTCTCTTGAAAAGAGCGACCAACACAAGACCCATCGCCTTGAGTTGAGGTCCGATCTCTTGGAGGAACACATTCGTTTTCTCCTTGTCGTCCGGATGCCTCTCAAGCTCACCCAGCATCTCAGCCAGGATTTTCCTGTACCTGTGTGGATGCCTTAGAGATTTTTCCTGATCAAACTCAAAAAGGAGCTTTCGTCTTACCAAGGCGAGCGGGATTCCGTCCTTCTATACGCGTCACAAGGCGAACAGCAGTTTTCACGACCAGCGGCCACAACTCGTCGCATCCAGCGATGTTTTGACATACGGCATCGAGTAGAACGTCTTTGTACCACCTCAGCTCGGTGGAGTTCATGCCCTGCTCCAAATGGAGACAGCATTCCAATCCTTGGCGCTACAGGAGAAAAAAAAAGGAACAAGCTGAGGAAAAACTGTAAAAGAGAATGTACCTTGATTGGAGGTGAGTAGTGATCTAAAGCTGTGAGAACACAGGGCATGATAATTTGGCAGTGCTTGCCGAGATGAGGATGGCCAATCTACAAAGAAAGATAATCCAAAAACTTCCGACTTTGAGCTAGATGGAGAACAAAGACTTACCTGCGAAAGTATCCAAGACATTTGATGCGCCAGAACGATGTCATTTGAAGCGTCTCGAGAAGAATGCCCTTCTTCATACAAGCTTTGAGCAGTGGCCTCTCTTGTTCCATGCCTCAAACTTGCGTGGATCTCCAGCAAGAGTTCTCGCAAGTGATCCAAAACCAGCTGCTGCCTAGACGAGCCGAGACAATCGATCGCACTGACTGCAATCTCCCTGAGCTCGTCCGTCGTCCACTCCACTTCGCCACAAGCAAAATTAGCGAGCGTAGAGATCACCTCTCTCTCGCGAGGCTTGTCCCATTTCCCAGACACAAGCGCTGCTCTCAGGGCGACCAGCGCCTCGCGCGACGACGCCAGGAACTCGGCCCTGGCACCGTCTTGCTCCTGGCTGCTCGCGTAGGACCTCGTGAGCTCCCGCGGCACTCTGAGCGCCTGAGGAGATGGAGTGAGAATGAAAATCCAATGCGCATTACCTCCAAGAGCCGGGAGATCTCCTGGGGCTCACGATCGCGCGTTCCCTCCATAGCTAAAGAAACCCTAAACAGCGTTAACTCGGAATAGATAAAATATTGATAAGATATAATTATGTTTTAAACTACGTTTAGGGTTTAGACAGCAATGGAGTGGGAGAACCCCGACACGCCCATCCTTCCCTCGCATTACATCATCGTGGGCGGTAAGAAAACGATGGAATTTTCTGGCCGTGAGCTAGCGCCTGCATTTCATTGTGTCACAGGAAAGCGATTCGTGCTACCGTATTATTTCGAGTTCATTGCTCATGTAAGTGGTTTCTATCTATCTTTTTTTTCTGGCTCCCAGTTCATTGCGCTTGTAAGTGGTTTGGAAAGAAAACCTTCTCTCCTTTTTTTGTTTCTCCGATTTCGAAAGAAAAACTTGATTTTGATCTCTCTTTTTCTCGTTGCTCAGGTGAAGCAGCGATGGTCTGGAAAGACAATCGTGGACATGTTTGCCGACGAATTCAGGCAAAGGCCGTATGAGTATTATGTGAGTTTTTCCTTGGAAAGCAAAGATCAAACCTGGCATTGTTCTTGCAGGTTGATGCTGTTCGATCAGGCCGGATTTTGTTAGAGGATAAAAAATGTGAGAGTGAATATAGAGTTCGAACGACACAGAAACTGAGCCACTTTGTTCACAGGTGCTTCACATCACTTCTAAAGTCCTTCCATTGATTTCTAGTCTGCTTTCCCATTTTGATAGCCAGGCATGAGCCACCGGTTCTGGCCGAGAGTATTGTAATTCTCCACGAGGGACCCGAAGTTCTCACAGTATGCAAGCCAGCATCTATACCAGTGAGTGCCAAAAAATTCTACTACTTGCAAGGAAGAAAACTTTGAACACCACTATTGTTCTTCAGGTCCATACTTGCGGGCAGTACCGCAAGAACACTGTGCTTGGCATCCTGCAAGCAGAGCACAACACCGGACCTTTATTCCGTAAACTAGCTCTTTTCATGCTATTTTTCTTTCAACTCGTTTATTTTCTATCAGCTGTTCACAGGCTCGATCGTCTTGTTTCTGGGCTTCTTATTTTCGCCAAAAGCGCTGTGAAAGCGGACAAGTTTCGGCAGGACGTAAGCTTCCTTCGCTTTTTAAATTTTGCTATACGTCTTTGTGTGATGCTTGCAGATCGAGAATGGTAGAGTTCGCAAAGTATACGTTGCTAAAGTAACTGGCGTGTTTCCAGAAGAAGAGGTAAAAAACCGCTCTCGATGACGCTCTTGTAAGATTTTTCTCAGGTGGTGGTGAATGCTGCTGTTCATTACGATGCACGGGAAGGGAGGAGCACTGTGGAGGTAAACATCACAATTGTTAGCAGTTGCTTACTGCAGCTCTCACGTTTTTCAGGTTTGCGAAGAACAGGATAGCAAAGGGAAAGAAGCTTGTACGAGGTTTGTGCGTCTAAGCACGGATGGAGTGTCCAGCATCGTTGAATGCAAACCTCTGACAGGAAGAACTCACCAGGCAAGAAACTTAGTCTCTTGATTCGTTTGCTAAGCTTTTTCCTCTCACATTCTAGATACGCGTCCATTTGCAGCACTTAAAACACCCCATCGCCAACGACGATCTTTACCTTCATGAAAATCCTCCAAAACGCTCTAAAAGGGGTGGAACAGCAGACTCGGCAGCAAGGAGTGGCATGAGCCGCCAGCAACAGGCACAAGGTAAACAAACAAGCTCTTATCACTTCATTCTCTTCTTTCTTTCGAATGACACCTTTCTGTTGATCAGATTCCAGGAAGGTCGACGATGATCGAGAAGAACCAAGTTTTGAGACGGATCCACTGTGTACGCATTGTCCACGCTTGGGACCGTCGGGCTATGACGACGACTCCGACGGGCTATGGCTGCATTGTGTGCAATATTCTTGCGAGGAGTGGTCGTTTGAGTGCCCCCTTCCTGCATGGGCTAGCTAAACTCTTCCTAGACTTTACCAAATGACTGGAATGGATACAAACTTCAAGTCTTATGTTGGTGTCAACTTAAGATATCCATGTCGTTGACTGTACCTCTCCTTGCCGTTGACTATGCCGGCTCGCCGTTGACTGTTCTGGTCAAACAAACCAGACTAATTTCTAGAACCAAAGGGAAATAAAAACACTGTCAGCAAACAAAAACATAGCCAATACAAAACACTGATATTCTCTATAGTTGGTGGCAATTATGTAATGGTGTCAATGCGGGAGTCATGGTCGGAGAATCTAAAAGCTGAACTTGGAGTGATCCTGCGCATGAGCGGCGGCGTCGTGGGATCGTTGTCACTGTCGCTTGCCCAAGCTTTTTGATTAAATGGCATAGTTTGGATCATAGGTCTTAAGTGATTCCAACATATAGTTACACTCCCTCGATGTGAGTGCGGCCTGTGAAACGCCTGAGGCTCTCAGTCCGAGGCATGCTCTTGAGAACAGCATAAACTTCAGGCACAACTTCCTGGCATCGCACAAGCCGTGGCACTTCACTCCTCCCCGTGATCCGCAGCGGATCTTCGCGAGTCCTCTCCCACAGAGCTCCGAGACGCGATGCCCATCCACCACAAGCGGCACGCCTTCCCGCCATGGAGAACCATCCCTTCCGCAGATCTCTTCCCCAGCGGCTTGGTGACAAGGCCCACAACAGGTACATGCCGAGATTGGAGTTGTTTAAAAATTGCATCAGCCGGGAGTCGAACCCGGGTCTATTGCTTGGAAGGCAATTATCCTAACCGTTGGACTACTGATGCTTAGAGATGTTTGAAATTCGGAGCGATTTCTTTTACAGAGAAGAGGAGAAGAATGGTTCTGGGAATTCGAGAGAGCAGCACACAGCCAGATCGGAAGAGCGGAAATGGCAGCAGCTGTTGGACTATCCAGCAAAGTGGTCAGAGATCATCCAAGGTAAGCTAACACGACTCTTTTTCCGTGTAGAAATCTCCCAAGGATCCAGATTTCGTCCACGTCTTCACGTGGGAAGGCCTGTGGATTGATTCCTGCGGCTGCCCGAGCTGGGTGCCAATCAAGCTCGAGGCTCTCGGCACCAAAGATAGCTCTAACGTTCTTCCATCAGACCAAGAAACGCTCGAACTCTACTCAAGAATGCGAGAAAAAGGATCAGCTCCAGGCATTTCTTTGATCCCCGCAGCGCTCAAGGCTTGCAGCACTCTCAAGCAGCTAGAGATCGGCACGGAGATCCACTTTCGCTTGGACAGTGACGAAGCATCGCACGATTTCGTGGCTCTCGTCCATATGTACTCGGTATGTGGAAGCTTGCAAAGCGCTCGGAGTCTTGAAGGTATCAGCCAAGAGTTTTGTGATGTGACTCACATCAAGCTAGTAAATGTTGTAGGTAAAAACTAATTCTCTTCTTGCATTGTTCTAACGGTTTACTTGCAAGAGCGATAGGTTGCACACACTTTAAGATTACACAATCAAACTCTCCAAACATCATAGATTACTTTGACAGGAAGCAGCGTTATAGCATTATTCTCCAAGAAATCTCTGATGTGTTCCTAATTATCTACTATAGCTGGCCAGGTCAAATTGCTTGTGTTGTTTTTTCAGGGATCAAACTAAACTTACTGTTTCCATGTAGTGATCATGACATTTGAGTATGGACTATTCTACAACTTGCTTGGTGTTGCAAGAGCCAGAAATTAATGTGAATCAAGCCTTACTTAGTATCATTGAAAAAAAGCCATTCTCCTTTGGTGAAGCAATTATATAATCAATGATGGTAGAAAGTCCAAATTGCCCATAGGATCTCTGGCTTAGTCAAGTCAAGGAAATATGGAGAGAGTGAGTGACATGGTAGAAAAACAACACACTTGTGTTGAGCATAAAGAAGGTCAACTTTATCAAGAGCTGAGCAAACAATTTACATACCCGAGTGATATATATTGTTAAGGACCTAAACATATTGGGACACCCACCTAAGATCCCAGCCAAATTTCTGGATGCACTTCAGGCCAAAACATTGTCAAGAAGGGTACACTATGATTGTATAATGCAATTTTGAAAATATCCAAATTTCCCTGTTACACTGAGTTGATGCATTTACAAGCTCACATAAAACCACCAACCACCATGGCTATATCTCTTTTGAAATAAAAAAGATTTAGTCAAATTTCGTTCAAAAGAAGTTTAGATTGAGAGGTTTTTAGATGGACATTGTACACAATCAACAACAGAGCAAGTTTGAATGGAACTGCCAGAAATGCCATGCTCAACTTGACTGTTAGACATGGCTCCAACTGTCAATGGCAGAATTCTAAGGTGGGGATCATAACATAGTGAATTCTAAGCATAGCGATCTTTAACCAATCATCATTCCTATTACCATTACATGTTTTTTAAAGGTCATCTGACACCCAACTGGAAGCATTAGACTACAATACAATGGATGCAAATTGATTTCTTTATCACTCTTGGTCCCTCTATGCTTTACTTGAACAGAATACTACAAACAACATAATTTCTTGTAGCTTTGTGTGTTACCCTTTAAAATTGAATATTTAATAAGTAAATACTTTCAAATGCCCTAGCACCAGCGATAGGTTCTCCAAAATAGTGGAGGATTGAAGACTTGCGGTTCCATTAATCATGTTAAGCTCTCTTGACGAGGTCATGTATTGTAGTACATCACAATGAAAAGGATGCTCTGGCATGGAATTGAAGGGAGTTCGACATTCTTCCAAGTTATCTAGCTTTTGGGCCCTGGTAGCTTGTTGAGGCATGCTTATAAAAAGCCTCAATGCCTCTCTGGACACCTACTGGAGTTCCACATCAATAGCTCCCACTTTGGCATTCTTTCAGAGATTGTTTTGGCCTCCACGTGCCCAGAGTAGGCTTTGTGGTACCAACTGGAATAGCCCTTGGTACCAATTGGAATCAGCGACCAATGTGATAGAAGAGATGCCTCAATATGTTTTCTATGTGGGCATTCCACACACGTAGAAATTCACACTTTGGACATATGCCATCAGCATACTCGACTGCTGCGCCCCCAGTCAAATTTCCTGGTGGCCGCGGCCTCCAACTCTCACTATTGCCCTGGCACAGATCTAGCATCCTCAAGGGCGTCAAGAATCCAGTGCAACTGGAATTGCTCAAGGTGTCTTCTTTTGGCTTATGAGCGATTTTAGTATTCTTTTGGATGAATGATGGATCTTTGAGCTCTCAAATCTCCATGCCAAGTCTAGAGAAAATGATAATGCAGATATGATTTTCTTATACATTATGGGATGTTATCTCTTGTAACATTATAAACGTAATATTGTTTGTTTGAAAAAGCCAAGTAGGTAAATCGACCAAGAAAATCAAATTTCTTTTAATTGATGTGTATGCTCTGGAATGTGATGTCGATGACCTCATTCTTGTAGCATAAGCCAACAATAGGAATCTGAGAGGATATATTGGAGTGGAATGCCTTTGGAACATCTAGTGGAACCAATTGTGTGGGGTGGAATACCTTTCTGTCTGCATACGCTCAGAATTGTCAAGTGTTTGAAATGTTTCCATTGTATTACAATATAGATTGTACATGCTTTGTGTCTGCTATAATCATGTTGTCCCTAAAAGAGTACTAAAAGAAACAAGTAAAGTTTTGTAACACTAAGCTTAGCTTCCATTCCCCAAAACAAGGTGGACTCATAGCTTTCCTGCGAGCATCCTCTGATCCAGAAGCAGGAGGAAAGGTACCTGCACTGCAAGACATCTCTATTTGGATTTGAGTAGCAATGCCTTCCGACCTGACAGATACCAGCTTCATCACCCAGGTCAAAGTAGCTTGTGAAGCCCAGGTGTTCTTCATGTGCCTTCAAAGATCAGGAGCTCACTCATTATGAGGACACAAATATGCGTAAACTTCATATACCTCGCACGCAGCATGGAAGGAATCTCCTCTCGGCATCTCTCTGGCTTCTTGGACTCTTTCAATGCTAGTGTAGCCAGCTGCAGCTTAACCGCAAGCCTCTTCCTGCCCCATGGCTTGCAATCTATGGACGGATCGCCCTCTACCACAGTAACGTTGGGAGGTAGCCCTCCTCGAAGTAGTTGAGAAATTTTAAATTTTGTTGTTCCAATTGGTGGTGAGCAAGTGAGAGGCTCCTTTTTGGCCTGCTTGATCACTACCTCATTGAAGGAGCTTTCTTGCGAATGGGAAATGTTTATGAAGGAGTCCTATAGAAGAATGTAGCCTGACTACAAAAAGGCAGCTGCACAAATGCTGCTCTATGCTTTGGATTCAGCTCATCGGCTGGGGCGATGCTTCTTCTTCTAGGAGAAAATATGGATTCAAGAACATGAAAAGAGGACTTTCCACAGTGATACCTCAAATAATCGATGCGTGTAGTGGTTCCGAAGCCAATTATTAATCCAAGCCCACAGACGTGGGGGATTGGCTTCATGCCTTAGATTGCCCAGAATATCTATGATCGTGCTCCATTAAATAGCCGCCCGAAGAATCGCTTATGCTTTTTAACCAAGAAGTTCCATAATTCAATCTCGGCCGTTGGATCTCAGTATGCGAATAGGATCGATGTAAGTCAGGGTGCACATTTCCCAAATTTCCAGCCCTGCACTCGATCACTTGTTCAGGGCAACGCCTCCATGTAAGTTGGATTAGTTGAACTGACTAGAACTTTACTTGTGGGTTTTTCAAATAACTTGGGATACGCCATGTGAAATGGTGGTAGACATGAGGATGGAGAGAGAGGACTTGGAAAACAACATAAAAGACGTGACAAAGAACTTGGAAAGGTTGGAGAAGGCTTTAACGGAACTGAAAGCCAACTACACAAGGGGCTCTAAGCAAATGCTTTCTATTTTCACAGAGGTAGTTACAAAGATCAATTTCATCCCTCTTCTTCAGCAGCTTCTACCACAATACAGGTAAAAAAGCTAACTACCTTCTTCTAGTCTTTTTAACTGTTAGATATGTGGGGTGTATATATGCACGTCAGGCTGGCGTAAAATATCTGATGCTCTCGCCTTTATTAAAGTTATGAAGTCGGGTGCTTTGCATGCTGCATTTTTTGTTCTTCCGACTTTTTGAATCACCTTTGCCACCTTTTTTTTGTGATGAATCCCGGGGTTTCATTCCCTGCGATTTCACATCTGGCCACCTGTGGACGATTGTTCTTATAGTTCTGGCTGTGATGGTCGCTAGGCTCAGGGTTCCTCCCACCCAATGCATGTTGCCTTAATCCCCGACTTCCTGTTTCTTTGCATAGTTCGTAAGAGATTCTTTTTCTCCATGTTGGGCGTCACGCTTGCTTTGACGTCAATAGTGTCTGATGAAACCATCTTTGTCCATGGTCTAGAGTCTACCAAACGATCCTAAAATTTGGAAAATTACTTGGCAGCGAAATAAGATGCCTCTAAATTTACCAGTAGCAAGCACCATTCTCTAAGTGATGAAACTTCGTCGAATCATGCAAAATAATCTTCCTCTTTGAGATCCTGGAAATGTTGGAAGCCATGTGACAATCTGAACAAACTCTGGTGTTCTTCATTACCTGGATGGTAATGTGTGGAAGAACCCAAATGAAAAAATAAAAGAACATTTTCTATTACAAAAGAATAGTGCTGTACAAAAGAATGTAAGTACATGGAAGCTCTCAAAACTGGCCACAGTCCGCGGGAGTCGTCGGAAACCTCTTGCTGTCGGTGCAGTAGTCGTAGATCATGTAGTTGTCCTTGACCCACTTGAGCTTGCTCTTGGTCTCCTCGTCGGTGCTCTGGAATGCCTCTTGCTCCCACCAGTTGCCCTTGGGAGCGCTGCACGACTCCACACCCCCGGCGCAAGCATCCACGCTGAATCCCTTGTACGCCGCCACGAATGGAGCGTGATCCCAGTTGATCTTCTCCAGCCCGCCGCGAGTAGCCCAGTCGTCTCCGTTCCACAGGCTCGAGTAGACCCCCATTGGCTGGCTCTTTGGGAATGGGATCCCGATGGCTTCGTTGTTCTTGTGGACACGCAGAGGGACATCGTCCACGTAGAATCTGAGGGACCAAAACCACAGTTTGAGCGATTATCGAAAAGTGTTCGCAAAAAACATACATGATCTGCTGCTTGTTCCAGAGGACGGAGTAGCTGTGGAAGTCCTGAGTGGGGTCGAACCAGAGGTAGTGTCGCTGCTCCCGGTTTCCAACGCCATTGGCGAAAACGTTGGTCTGGACGATGTATGGCTGCCCGGAAACGTTCCCCAAGAACTCAAAGTCGATCTCATCGTGCTTGTCTGTCTCCGAGGACATGTAGAATGCCGTCACAGTTCCAGCAGAGTCTTTGGGAACCAGCTTGATCTTCATGCTGATATGACCGAACAAGTATTTGCTGCGGGACCCAAATCCAGCACCTATCATGCAACAGGACTTGATCAGCAAAAGAAAAGCTTGAGACAGGGATTGTTACCTGAAGCCTTGTCGAGAACAAGCTGCATTTCGCTGCCACCGTTGAGCACTCGCGTATGATCATTAGCCCATCGGACATAGTAGTTCTCAGAGAAAGAAACATCTGACTTTGGTGGGAGACGAGCAGAGAGTGCAAGCTCGACCAACAACAGCAATGCAATGACTTTGAGAGCACCCATTGCTCGATCGAAACTCCTGGCAGGAACAGAAGACTTGTATGATCGAAGGCTTGGGATGAAGCTTCGAATACTGGGGATGGAGTTTGCAATGGTTGCCACTGGAGTGGTGATGGAGATTTATAGATGTTGCCATTGCCGCGGAATAAACGCGTGATAGGAAGAAGGATGAGTTGGAGGCTTACTAAGATCCAGCTCAAGAAAGAGTAAAGTCGCCATATTTTGTTCATAGGAGGAAGCTTCTGCGCGAGTGAGGCTCCAATGGCAAGAGAGGATTGGCTGTGTGGCAAGAAGTTTCTCGTGAGAAAAACTGAGCTCGTTGCCTATCTGTAATCCAACACAGCAAAGCAAGACGAAATTCAAAACCAATAAACGTGTTGATGCTGATCGTCTCTACCTCGTAAGTAACTCACTTTCAAGGAGTTTAGTTTTCCCGTGTCTGGCATTACAAGTGTGGTGTTTTGTCCCTTGCCACTACCTAAAGACGTGCCGCGGGAAGTATAATCTGTTGAAAGCACAGAAAAAAAGAAACAGGCAAAGAGAACAGATGGGAAAAAGAAACAGCGCTGTCACGCACGCGTTTTGTGGACGACATTTCTACCAATCGGGGCCGAGTGTCAAAACGATTTAGAAAAGCTGTTGTCAGAGCCGTTGCAATCTTCGCACCAACGAGTGCATTATTCTTCACGAGCTGGATATCTGTCAATTGTAGCAAAGAAAAACTACCAAACAAAAGGATACTTGCAGCCAATGAATCGCCTCCAGTGAGCTCGTTGACGCGCTTGAGAAAGAATGGCGTCACAGAATTACCAGCCATACCTCTGCTCTTATAAAGAAAAAACACGTAGGAATACCAAGAGCGAAGTCACTGAGACGTACTCTGCTTCATGCAATGCCGATTGTATGGCCGATTTACGTTCTTAGTTGCCGCTGCATGCTCTGCGGGTATTGGAACCCCGATCAAAATGCCTGAACCCAATCCAAACTTCGTATTTGCCTCTAGTTAGAATCGATAACCACGTTGGCTAGAGCTTACCTATGATGTCTGCGCATTCCTCCACGCTGTCTGCTCGGCAAGGTGCTTTGCAGCCACTGTTAGGAGTAAAAATTCTGGAAATTCGTCAGTTGAGTAGCTAACAACTGTCACTCCTTGAGTTTCCTGCAAATTGTTTCATATTAAAACACCCTTTCAAACAAAGTTGAAGACACAAAAGTATGACATAAGAAAGAACATTGGGCTTACTTGACGCCCTGTCGATGAACTCCTCCCATACCTCCAGTTACGAATACTTTGAATTCCCCAAAGGCTCCTCTTTTTTCCAATGTAGAAACTACCTTTGAAGCAAAAAACATTGTTGCTGAAACAGTGGTTGCTCCGTTTCCTCCACGAGCGAGCTGCGTAGAAAAACACTAACTGTGGAGAACAAGAGAAAAAAGAGCTTACGACATAAGGAATGTCGTGGCTGGCCGTCTTTGAAACCGTGGTACCAAGCCGTTCAAGCTCAGCCAAGCTCAAGCCTATGCATGTGCAAAAAAAAAACAAAAAGCATACCAATGCACGGAACATCGTCTTAAATGGCTATGGTTCGCTCTCACAATGAACTCCACCTCTTGAGCTGTATGGAATTTTTAGGGTAAGGCAACAAGCAAGAAAATCACTCGAATGGAAGTCGGAAGAAATAAAGAGCGCGATATAATGGTGGATTCCAGCGCAACAATGGAAAGAGCAGAAATTGTAAAGCCCTAAACCAGTTTTCGCAATGAACAAGCTCAGAAGAAAAGGTGACTTCTGTGGCCTTTAAAGTTAAAAGCGGAAGGCTATCCTCTAGGGTTTGGCATTTTCTTGCAACAGAGAAAAGGGAGATGGAGATGAACCCAAAGACGATGGAGATATTGTTCCCCAATCTGCTAGACAAGTACCAGGTAACAAAGACTATAGGAATGGGTGGATTCTCGAGGGTGTTTGAGGTGATCCGTTTGAGAGATGGGAAACACTTTGCGTGCAAGACGAACAGCATGATGGGCGACGATAAACTACTGCAAGAGCTCAAGATCATGGCCCAACTGAGGCACGACCCAGGCGTGGTTCGTCTCGTCGCCATTGTGCGTGACTTGGGTTTCTGCCATATCATAATGGAGCTGTGCGAAGGAACACTCCTCTCGAGGCTTCCCTTGGGCGAGGACGAGGCGGCGCTTGTGGTGGCGAAGGTGGCGGGGACGTTGCAGCGGATGCACGCCCTAGGGATGGCTCACAACGACATAAAACCGGGAAACATTCTAGTAGGCTTTGACGGTGAGGTAAAGGTGGCGGATTTTGGCCTCTCCTGGCAGAAGGGGCAAGGAAAGGGGCCGTTGATGCGCGGTGGAACTGCGCGGTACATGCCCCCCGGGGAAAGGTTCAAAGAATCTTGTGATATTTGGGCGTTGGGCGTGACGTTGTACGAGATGCTCACGGGAAAGATTGCATATGAGGAGCTTCAAACACCTCAAGTTCTCAGCGAGTTGGAGCGATATGAAGATTTGCCCCTTATTCTCTTCGACTGGACGAGGGTTCCGGTGTTAGCCAAGGATTTGATGCTGGGGATGCTAAATCTGGACAAGAAAAAACGATTGACGGCAGCCCAGATCTTGGAACATCCGTGGATCAAGCGGATCACTCAAAAATACAATAGGCCAGCCCCAGAAACAAAGGTGGAAGTCGAAGCGAAACAGGATGTGAGAACTGATTTGATAATGGGAGGACAAGCTTCCATGCCAATGTACTGACTGCGAGATTGTCCACAAGCAATTGGAGATACACGAAAAAGTTATTAGTGCCGTCATTTCACCTTTAGGTTTCCTTTTAAACCAATTAGCCCTAAAAATGATACTAGTGCCGGGAATATCCACTTTCATTTTTTTCACCCTTAAACACGAGCAAGATTTCTTGCGCGCCCGCTGCATGGCGGACGATGGGGAGGGGTTGCGATCCAGGCGGCTGCCCGTGCGGCGCCTCAAGGCGACGATCGTCCAGAAGGTGGAGATGAACCGGGTCACGATCATCCTCGCCGAGACTGGCTCAGGTTTGCCTCTTCTTTGCTCGGATTACCCCTCTTTTCGGAGCTTAGCAAGGGAATGTGGGTCTAGGAAAGAGCTCGCAAGTCCCGCAAATGCTGCTCGAGGAAGGGTTCGTCCCCATTCTGTGCACGCAGCCGAGAAGGTTTGCCGTGGTCGCCGTGTCCAAAATGGTGGCCGAGGAGCGAGGCTGCGAGCTTGGACAAGAAGTTGGATTTCACATTGGTCAGATGAATCGGACAAGTTCCAGGTAAATGCTCGAGCTTTTCGTCGTTCTGAAAGTTCTAGTCTTTCCTTGATGTTTAGTTCTTGGGAACTTTCTCCTCGAGTTCTTGGAGTTCTGTGGTTCTTTCTTTTGATCTTAGATGTTCTGTTCTTCCATTCCTAAGTCACGGCATTTTTCCAGCTCCAAAATCGTCTTCCAGACTGCCGGTGTTCTTCTAGAGGAGATCAAATCCAAAGGCGTGGCTGCTCTTTCTCACTACAAGGTGGTCATACTGGATGAAATCCACGAGGGGTCTGTGGAGTCAGAAATGGTTCTTTGTTGCGTCAAGATCTTGCTCTTTCGGAACAAGAACTCACGGTGGGCTTCTTTTTGTCTCTTTTGTTTCTGGATTCTCTTGCTAATGTGATTGCTGCTGCCATAGTCTGGTACTCATGTCTGAGCTTGGCGAAACAGCTGTCTCGAACTTGGCCTCGAAGATCCAGCAACATCTGTTCCAGTGCAGCGTGAAGTATCTCGACCAGGTTCTGTATATTTTATTTCACTCGCGTTTATTTTTATCTTTCTGTTAACAAACCTCAGTCAGGTCGTGCAACAACTTGGAAACAAGAAAGAGCACTTGTCTGTAATGAACTCGTTGGAGCAAAACCCCTCTCCCTTTAAGAACGGGACTGATATTGGGATGGAGATACAGCACCTGATTTTCGATCTTATCGCTCACATCCACAAAGATGAGCCTGATCGCAGGAAGGGAATTCTGGTCTTCCTGCCAACTTATCGTGCCTTGGAAGAGCAGTGGTCTCTCCTCACGCAACGGGCACTGGATGTGGAGATATTTGTGCTCCACAGTAGCATTGACATCGACCAATCTTTGGAAGCAATAGAGGCGTACCATTCAGTGAGGAAGGTCTTTTCTTTCCTTAATTCTCCGTCTTGTTTTTTCTGAATCCTTCTTTTCTTTCAGGTGATTCTTGCGACTGATGTCGCCGAGTCTTCAATTACAATACCGGGAGCATCGTTCGTCATCGACTCATGCCGCTGCCTAGAAGTGTTTTGGAACTCGAAAATGAAGAGAGACGGTCCCCGGATTGTCTGGGAGTTGAACTCACAGGTGAGAAGTTGTCTTTGTCCTCCAGCCAGACACCGTATCTTTCTCCTTTCAACTGTAGGCCGAACAACGTAAGGGACGCACAGGGCGTACCTGCGATGGTACTGTCTTTCGCATGATGCCCCGAACAATGTACGCGACATACAACAAGTTTGAGGTTCCCGCAATGCAGCTCTTGTCTCTACGAAAGCAAGTACTGTCACTGTTTTGTGCTGAAGCACGAGCTTTGAATGATGCATTGGGTACGTCTCTTCGTTTTCTGAATCGGAAATTTTGTGTTTTGTTTTTCCAGCATTCTTCGATAAATGCATGAATCCACCGCATCCAGACACTGTTTATGATGCTTTGGAGTCACTTGAAGCACTGAACGCTCTACAGCGCGATGCTGGAGGGAAGAAGTTGCCGACTCCATACGGACGAATACTTGCGTCTCTTCCACTATCTTTGGAGGCTTCTATGCTTGTCATGGAGGGCTGCGAACGCGGGTACCTGAATGAGTGTGCTGTCATAGCTTCTGTGCTAGATACTACGCCGAGTCCGATTATCCTGCCTTTCGGAGCTAGCGCTACAGCACACTATTCTTTTCAGTACTTCCAGGAATCACAAAATGGTATCAGGCAATCTCGTCAAGCTGCTCTTCTTGGCAACCTCTGCGCGTTTGAATTCTGGCAGTGCGTCTTGAAGGTACGACTTCGTTTGTTTGTTTCTTTTCCCTGTCTCTCCTTGATGTTTTTCACACAGGACAACTATCGATGGCAAAAGGTATCGCACGAGTTTTTATCCTGAACGATCGTCACCATTCATGGAGAGGAGTCGGAGAAGGAATTCTGCAAACAGCATCACCTTTCTTTGTTTTCACTCAACGCTGTCGCTGAGCTCTGTAAGTCTTTCGAGTTTTAGAACCAAACTTGATGCTTGCTTGTTTTTGAGGCAGCTAGTTCCGTGCTAGAAGTTATGCATCGGTGGAGACCATGGTCAATAAAGCTTCTAACAGGACCGCCATCTTATTATACGGCTTTCTCCTTCCAGCACCTCTGCTTCCATAGCCAAGACGACGACTCGTGCCTGGGACTTCCGTATGTTTCAAATGGGAGCTTCCACAACGAGAATAACCAGTCAGATTTGCTGAAGATCATTGTGGAGGTAACTTGTTTCAACTCGTGCTTATGTTTTCCAGCACTTACGATCCACTGTTTCAGACTCAAGCAAGATACTTAGAACCGCAGAGTAATTACAAGTCGATCCATTTTCCTAAAGAAGAGGACGGGGAAGTGCAGTGCGTGTACTTCCGTAGAGGCTTTTGCGCTAAAGGAAACTGCTGTGAGTTCTCACACTCCGTCTCTTCCACGCCAGCAGTATGCAAGTTTTTCTTGTCCGGGGATGTAAGTGTCAGCTTTTTAACTCGCATTATTCTCAAGCGATTGTATGCCAGGGATGTCGCTATGGTGCTCATTGTCGATATAAGCACGACTCGGATGTTCCACGCTGGGACAATCGTCTTGAGTTTGACGAAGACGTAGCTCAGTTTCCTACGGTGCTGTGTTCTTCCACTCGAAACTTGGAGGGCACCATGCTAGTTTTTGGAAGGGAGGCACTGTCTTATATCCATCAGCTGCAAGATCTTCCTACTGCATCCATCGCGGTAGCTTGCAACGAAGATTCTCAGCTAGAAGCAGAGAAGTATGATCCATCTCTCTCCAACGTGAACCTGGACTTGCCTTCGAGAATCCAGATCCTTTTGGGGGGGGGGGGGTCAGCGCATCGTCTTTGGTTACTTCCTCCGCAGAAGAAGCGAGAGAGCTCCCAGACTGGACGAAAGTCAAGTGCATCGTCTGGAACTTTCCACTCAGGAGCATCAGCGATTCAGATCAACACAAGGCGTTCTTCCAGGAGATTTTCCACTTCTTGGCAGTGACGCAGCGCAAGCTCAACTTATTCCACAGTGGACTTGTGGTGCTTCTCACCATGACCAACATCGAATTTTGGCAGTGCCAGGTACTGATCTCGTTCACGATTTTCGAGTGATGTTAAGCTTGTTCTTCTTTGGCTCTCACAGGTAGAACGAGCTGGTCGAGAGAATTTCCTCTTCCTCCAGTCCTCCACGGCAGTGGATCCAGCGTTTTTCAAGGGGAGCTCTATCCGACCGCCAGTAAAGCTCGTCACTTACATCTTCAAGCTCGTGTTTCCCCGGAGGTTTCTTTGACGAGGTAATCTTCGTTTTGTTCCCGCCCGGAATTTTATCTACACCGTCGGATCTATTTCAAATTTTTGCCTGCCCGCTGTTGAGCATTTGGCAGTGAAGTGCTTGAAAGGTGATAAGGATAGTTCTGGAAATTACATGGTCCCAGACGTGCCACAAACGGCAGAAATCGACTTACATATCCACCTTGTTGCAGAAAATCAAGACCGGTTTGAAATTCTTTTTGTGAGATTTGTTTTTTCTTTTATAGACCTATGCATTGTGTTCTCGTCGAAATATCAAAGAGCTATGAGCTGGAGAAAAATTCGAAGTGTTACAGTTTCCATATGTATGTATTTTAGAGTTTGTAAACTTTCATTATTTTTCTCATTTTGATTTTTCAGCTTTGATGGAAGTTCAAAGCTTCGATCAAGTTAGAGCGACGCATGCATGCATTAAATCAAAACAAACTGGAGTTACAAGTTGAAGCTGCAATTTTAGCATCATTATCATTCCAACGAAAGACTGACTCCGAGCTATCTGCTCTAATCAAGGCTGTGATGGAGTCAGATGCGAAGGCACACTTGGCCGCTCCTTTGTGGTCTTTATGCCAACGGGAGAAGAAATGACATGCTTTATAAAATTTTCTATTATTTTTGTGCCCTTTTTGCCAATTTTTAAAGCCAGCAAATTCTCAAGCTTGAAGCCAAGCCTATAGAATCTCAGAGACAAGCTAGGCTAGATCTAAGATAACGTACGGTGGAGTCAAGCACTTCATGTTTGTGGACGTAACGTTGTGATCCAGGAACTGCTTCACGTCCTCCATGGTCGAGGTCATAGAAACCAGCAACACAAGCAGATGCTTCCACCGATCGAGAAAAGAAAAGAAAAGAACTCACGTACCTTGTTCTGGAGTGATATTTGGGAACATCGTATACGAACTGGACCGCAACGTTGACATCCGCATTGACATCATGGACTACATCTCGCCCGCCTCCGACGTTCGGCCGAGTTCGAATGGATCAAACCTTGACGTTTGCTCTGATTTGCTTGCTTGCATCGGGGGCCAGCGTGTAGTTTTGTGGCCGCTCAACCAGCTTCAGGTCGCCCATGGTTGCTCCAGGCACAGGTTCTGGAGCGTCTCCTTGGTCCGGTTGATCACCGTCACGTCCAGCAAAATGTCGTTCAAGAATACACGGGACCGCTGAAGCCTGTGAGCTGAAGCACCCGATTGAGCTTCTTGGTGTCGTTGCCGTCTTTGGTGAACTCTCCGGTACCTCGCTTCAGATCTGTCTGGACCTCATCCTCCAGCTCTAGTTGGCTCATGACCTGGAAGAAACGATACAGCGTTGTCAGCTAATTGACGTGCAAGAGAAGAACTAACCCTTCGGCTTTTCAGGTGGTAGAAACCAATGAGGTCGTCTGGCTGAGCACGAGCAACGCGCTGTAAACTCCCGCTGCGCTGAAAGAATGAGACCTGTGCCGCGTAACTCCGAGAGCGTGTCCCACTCGAGCCCGAGCTTCATGCACGCACTCCGGTTTGGGTCCTAGGCCAGCTTGAGGACAGCATACTCGCCAGTGCTAGCGACCACAGTGCTGTAAGTCGCCACAGAGTAGCGGTTCCACGATCTCGAGATCGAGGATGGAGCCCTGGTGGTGGCCACGAGCAAAAGGAACCCACGCTGCCCCTCGAGAATGGAGCATAGTACCCGCGAATCTGGAATGGCTGGTCGCTCCTCCCCGTCCTCCCAGACAAGCGCTGGACTTGATCGATAGCGATACCGACCAGCGCCAAGCGGTCCACGGCCAGAGGCCAAAGTGGCGAGCGAGCTCCCACCGCTTGCCGACGAGATCGAACGCAGCGATGAGCCCACCGCCTGCCTCGCAGTAGAAGAAGGGTGAAGGTCGCCATAGCCAACCGACATCCATGGCAACCCTAACCTAAACCGCGGGAGATTGGAGATATTTAAAAGTTGCATCAGCCAGGAGTCGAACCCGGGTCTATTGCTTGGAAGGCAATTATCCTAACCGTTGGACTACTGATGCTTAGACAGATGCTAGAAATTAGGGTTCTTATGAAATGGAGGGCATTACATCCTCGCTCCCTTCTTTCGGAGCGATTTCTTTCACAAAGAAGAAGAGGAGGAAGAATGGTCCTGGGAATTCGAGAGAGCAGCACACAGCCAGATCGGAAGAGCGCAAATGGCAGCAGCTGTTCGACGATCCAGCAAAGTGGTCGGACAATCGATCATCCAAGGTAAGCTAACACGCCATAGCCTGATAATTTGAAGGAACCACGCTAGAGAACTCTTTTTCCGTGTAGAAATCTCCCAAGGATCCAGATTTCGTCCACGTCTTCACGTGGGAAGGCCTGTGGATTGATTCCTGCGGCTGCCCGAGCTGGGTGCCAATCAAGCTCGAGTCTCTCGGCACCAAATATCGCTCCAGCGTTCTTCCATCAGACCAAGAAACGCTCAAACTCTACTCGAGAATGCGAGAACAAGGATCAGCTCCAGGCATTTCTTTGATCCTCGCAGCGCTCAAGGCTTGCAGCAATCTCAAGCAGCTGGAGATCGGCATGGAGATCCATTCTCGCTTGGACAGTGACGAAGCATCGAACGATTTCGTGGCCAGCGCTCTCGTCCATATGTACTCGGCGTGTGGAAGCTTGCAAAGCGCTCGCTCGGTGTTTGAGAAGATGGTGGCTCCAGACCTGGTGGCTTGGAACGCTATGATCAGAGGCTACGTTCAAGGTGGCGATGGCGATCGAGCTCTCGGCCTCTTCTCTCGGATGGAAACAACTGGGATCGAGCCGGATGGCCGGACTTTCGTAGCGGCCTTGAACGCCTGCGCCAGTGGTGCTGAGAAGGCTGGAAGTGTTGGATCGAGAGAAGAGCTTCTAGAGATCGGGAAGAGGATTCACGCTCGCGCTGCCAAGAAGAGGTTCGACTTGGAGGATATGTTCTTGGCGAGCAGTTTGGTCGACATGTACGCAAAGTGTGGAAGCATGGAAGAAGCTCGTCGGGTGTTCCAGAGAGTTGGAGCACAAAAGGCTGATGTTGCGTTGTGGACTGCTATGATCTTTGGTTACTCTCGGGCTGGCGACGCAAAGCTAGCTCTAGAGTTCTTCTGCAGGATGGAAAGTGAAGGTGGGATTCGACCGAATGCTCGGACCTTTGTTGCCGCGATCGCTGCTTGCACGGGTCTTGCAACGAGGAGATCAATCAGGCCGGAAGTTGACGACGATGATCATCGAGAACTTCTGGAGAAGGGACGATTGATTCACTCGCAGGTCGTAGAACTCGGACTGGAGCTGGACACATATGTTAGTAGCAGCCTGGTGGATTTCTACTCCAAGTGTGGGAGCATGATCGAGGCTCGAAGGGTTTTCGACAGGATTCCACTGGCAAAACGAGACGTCGTCTTGTGGACGAGCCTGGTTCTTGGATATGCACAGGGTGGCGAAGGAGAGATCGCTCTCGAGCTGTTCTCGCGCATGCAAAGTGCTGGTTTGAGACCGAATGCTCGAGCTTTCGTCGCTGCTCTCGCTGCCTGCTCGAGCTTAGCAGCAGAAAGACAAGAATCCAGTGGAAAAGTCTCCAAACTTTCGTGGCTTCTAGGGAGAACAATGGAACTCCACGCTCAAGCTGCGAGGACGAACGATCTAGAGGACGTTTTCGTTACCAGTTCGCTGCTCGATCTCTACTCCAAGTGCGGTGGAAGCAACCTGGAGAGAACAAACCGGGTTTTCGATCAGATGGCCTCTCACGACGTGGTTTCTTTCACGGCAGTGATCTCCGGCTATGCTCAGAGCCAAGCTCCAGATATGGCGCTCGCGTTTCTCTCGAGCATGAAACGCGAAGGCCACGCTCCAAATGCCTCGACTTACGCTGCTGCGATCAAAGCTTGCGCAAAGATGGCGGCCGTGGACGCCGGAAGAAAACTCTACTTGCAAGCTTGCAAGGCCGAGCTGGGAGAAGATAGTGCCGTGGCTTGCGCTGCGATCGACTTCTACGGCAAATGCGGCAGCATGGTCGCCGCAAAACAGGTTTTTGATTGCGTGACAAGAATTCCCAGCAACAAAAGTGATCCAGTGATTTGGAGCTCGCTCATCTCGGGTTATAGCCACAATGGCGATGCTCCAAGAGTGTTTGATCTCTTTGAAACAATGAGAAAGGAGCGTGTCAAACCGGATAGCATCACTTTTCTCTCGGTTCTAGCCGCGTGTAGCCACGCCGGGATCGTCGATCGAGGAAAGGAGCTGTTTTTATCGATGAGTTCTCCGGAGTATGGATTAAAACCAGCGATGGAGCACTACAACTGCGTGATTGACATGCTCGGACGAGCAAACCGGCTAGACGATGCCTTTCTCTTGGCAAAAACAATGCCGTGGAAGCCAAGTGTGGAGATCTGGACGACGCTGCTGGATGCCAGTCGAAAGTGGGGGAATTTGCGAGTGGGAAGAGCCGCGTTTCAAGCCATCAAGGGAATGGACGAGCGGAACAGCGCCAGCTACTTACTAATGGCCGAAACTTTGATAAGTTGCTAGAGTTTCTTCCGCGAAGTCTGGGAACTTCCGTACGACAAAGCTTAAAGTTTGATCGGTTGTTGGGCCACGAAATCGAGTGCTGGCCCGACCGTGCTTGGTGGTCTCGCGATTGAGACGGCACATTTGAGCAAACGAAGAATCAAAGCAATACAGCTGTGAGTTGGCTCTGCGATTTTGGAACGTTTAATCGTGTTAGCAATGTCAATCGATAATAGCGTGGAAAAAAAATGGCCTTGGGCGACAGTCCGGAAAAGGAAGAACGCAAGGAATAAAATTTTGGTTCAAGTATTTCTGTCAGATCTTTTCTCCGCTCTGTATTAAGCTAAGAACTTCACGTTCATATTGCGGTGTTCTTGCACTCTTGATTCCAGTCCAAATGAGCTTTTCGTTTATATGTCGAATACCTTAGACTCAATTTTCTTGTAGGGCCAGCCAAGTCGTAGAACGAGTCGCCATGCTGTTTGCGTTGAGAAAGAACATATCCGTCTGCGGTGGATGTTTCAGTAACTTTAGCTGATTGAATGTGGTATAACGGATGTCCTGGGCTGAGGTCTCCAGTAAGTAATCGTGGGCTCTGGCGAGGAGACGACGATTGTACCCCGTCGCTGCGGCTAGAGCAATCTCATGTGTGGGGAGAGAAGGCCGAACTCAAGCTGAATGTTTTTTGTCGCAGCCACTATGGTGATCTCGTTGTGACGAGCTCTCTGGTAGCTCTGATGCACTAAACAAGCATCAAAAAGTGTAAACACTGTAAGCTGGCTTTCGAGCCTCTATGTTCATGCAGGCAGAAGAGTGGCAGAAGACCGCTTCTGCAAATTGTTAATAGCTTACCAGAGAGGTTGGAGATTATGGAGATCACAAGCGTTCTTCTCTTTATCATTTATTTTATTTATTTTTAATTGTGAATAAAATAAGTAGATAATTTATTTTTTGACACAATAATTTCTTTCATGATCTTTAATACGAATTACTTTGATTTTTGCCAATTGTTATATTTTCATTCCGTTTAAGGGTAAGTTCTGAATTTTACGGGAGCTTCTTCAAAGTCCAGTTCTGGATTTGTGAACAAAGCTTGCGCAAAGATGGCGGCTGTGGACATCGGAAACTCGGAAACTTGCAAGGCCGAGCTGGGAGAAGACAGTGCCGTGGTTTTCCCTGCAATCGACTTTGACGGCAGATGTCAACGCCTAACAGGTCTTTTAGACTTTCCAGAGACAAAAGCGATCCAGTGACGGAGCTCGTTCACCTCGGGTTATAGCCACAATGTTCGATTTCCTTGGAACAATGACAAAGGAGCTTGTCAAGCCGCTCTTCTCTCCGCGTACTGGATCGTCGATCGAGGGAAGGAGCTGTTTTTTCTGAGGAAAAACGTGAGTTCTCCAGAGTATCCACTAAAACCAGCGATGGAGCATTACAACTGCGTGATTGACATGCTCGGACGAGCAAACCGGCTGGAGGATGCCTTTCTCTCGGCAAAAACAATACCGTGGCGTGAGAGATCTGGTCGACGCTGCTGGATCCCAGTAGAAAGTGGGGAATTTGCAAGTGGGAAGTGCCGCTTTCCAACCCATCAAAGAAATGGACAAGCGAAACAGCGCCAGCTACGTGCTCATGGCCGAAACTTTGAAAAGTTGTGAAAAGAGTTTCTTCGGCAAAGTTTGGGAACTTCCGTACGACAAAGTTTAAAGTTTGATCGGTTGTTGGGGTCACGAAATCGAGAGCTGGCCCAACCGTGCTTGGTGGACTCGCGATTTAGTCGACACATTTGAGCAAAAGAAAGTGTCAAGGCCTTTTTTTCACGCTATCATCCTGGCTGATGTCGATTTTGACATCGCTAACACGATTAAACATTCCAATCGCGTATGAAACCACAGCCAACTCACAGCTGTATCGCTTTGATTCTTCGTTTTTCTTTTGTTTTGGTCGAGTCAATATAAGTGGTACTCTTCTCGCCGGGAGAGAAAGAACGCCAGAGAAAAAATGGAGGTTTTGATTCAAGGATTGGTTTCGATTTGCTCGCCGGATCATGATCCGAAGAGGTTGCAAAGAAGAAAGCTGCGAAGGAGGGGCCAAATCAAGGCTGCAATCGTTGGCGACGTGATTTTTTCTCTCGTCTCTCTCTTCACCGAGATCAAATGCAAGCTCCAAAGTTCTGTGAGCTAAAGTCTAGCTAGCTTCTTTCTATTCTTTTCTTCAATCGCTCACTCAAGAGCAAAGCTCGACTTGAGCGAGAGATGATCCTGTCCACAAAATGGTTTTTACATTCACAAAACACGAAGTTCATATCAAGTTTTCTTTGTTCTTCACAAGCCCGGGTTTTATTTGCACCGAGCTCTCGACTCGTCCATCGCTGTTGCTGCTTACGACATAGCCAGTGCCGGAGTAGCCACTAAAAGGTCGTCCTCTTCGTCCAGCACAAGCGGCCTCCTCATCTTGTCTTGAATGGAAGTAATAAGCGACAGGATTTCGAGGTTGGCAGTAGACTCGGCCATCTTTTCGAGAGCAGCACCTCCTTCTCGCCTGTGAAGCACCTTGATCGCTAAATCTGTCCAAGAACAAGTAGCGCATTTGAGAGAGAGACCAAGGAAAAGTGTGAAAAGTACCGCATTGAGCAAGGGCGTTCATTGCTTTGAGAGCAGCGATGCGTGTTTTGTCATCGGTGGCCGACTCAAGCATTTCCAGGAGCAATCCGATGGCTCCGTATTTCACTGCTGCCTGCTTCCTTCCATCTAAGAAAGAAGCAAACACGCATGAATGTCAAGAGCTTGAATTTACAAGCGAGAACTTACCGGTAAGAGTGAGATAAATCAATCTGGAAGCACCACTTCGCTGGAAGAAGGGATCTTTCACTTTGAGCAAGAGCACCGGATGTTTCACAGTACCCTCGGCTAGAAAAACAAAGTTCCCGTTCGTTAAGAAGCTATGGAAGAACAACGCAAGTTTT
Source organism: Selaginella moellendorffii (assembly GCF_000143415.4). Classification (NCBI taxonomy): domain Eukaryota; kingdom Viridiplantae; phylum Streptophyta; class Lycopodiopsida; order Selaginellales; family Selaginellaceae; genus Selaginella; species Selaginella moellendorffii. Next base: position 1,260,569 of record NW_003314281.1, on the reverse strand, counting down.
TTTCACATACCAATTATTGGAATAGCGTTCATGCTCATGTATCCAAGAAAAGCCGCGGTCACAGAAACACGAAGCCATCCAGGCCTGGCGTTTGTTTCTCCAAATTCGTTCACTGGAGGAGGCTTAAACTCCGACGCTGTTGGAAAAGAGAAAATCCCCTCGATTATTCCAAGAGAAGAAAAAATGTAGGACGCTTACCAAGCTTGGGAACTGGAATCTTCGCTATGAGATTTCTATGCCAGCCCTGTCCCAGAAATTTAGGCGCTTCACTAGAGCTGGGTAAATCTCTACCTGGATCGCAGCTCCAAGCCGACAAATCGATCTCACAGCAGCCATGGCCCTCCCCCCTCCGCGCAAAAACCCTAGAGGGAGGAAATTTTTCTATTTTGTGCAAGATCGCAGCCGTTGGATAGCTACCAGTTGTGAGCCGTTGGATTGGCTAAAACATTCTCAGGGTTTAGACGATGCCCTAGTTCTAGGAAGTGCTGCTGCTGCGCTATGGCGGCAGGCGCGTCTCACAGGCTCCAGCTCCGCCGGGCGATTCGCGAGCTCCGCGACAGGGGACTCTACACAGCCGCGAAATGGTGCGTGTTCTAGCTCTCGATTCTCGATGTTTTTCCATTTTCTCGCGATCGCGTTTTCTTTGAGCGCTCGCTGCTGTGTTCTTCGCTATTGAACTAGCTCTGTTTAGCGGGCGTGAATAGGGCTGCCGAGCAACTGGTCGGGCTTCCGGAGGATCGTGAGAATGTAGGTCCAGCGCCAGTGCCCGACGAGGCGGAGGGCGGCGATGGAGACGTGTTTCTACTCGCAAAGGCATTCTTTGATATGCGGGAGTATCGAAGAGCAGCACACGCTTTGAGGGGTGCTACTGGCAAGAAATCTTTTTTTCTAAGGTGTTACGCGACTTACCTGGTAAGCTAGCTCCATTTTTTCGTTCTAGTAGAAAAACTCTAGTACGACTAGACTTTCTTCATTTTTGGTCTAGCGAGACTTAGTCGCTTTCATCTTTGCTTCTTCGATTTCAGGCCGGGGAGAAAAGGAAAGAAGAGGAGATTATTGAGCTGGGTGGTCCTTTGGGAAGGAGTGATGCTGTAAATCCCGAGCTAGCCGGATTAGAACAGGAGCTGACATCACACAGTGAAAAAGGAACTCTTGATGCGTTTGGAAACTATCTCTACGGGGTGGTCCTCCATGAAAGGGACCGAAAGTCGGAGGCTCGGGCCGTTCTCTGTGCATCCGTCAACACATATCCTTGGAACTGGAGCGCATGGCTGGAGCTCCAAGCTCTCTGCACAGACCCAGAGATCCTACCAACGTTGCGACTCGAGGACCACTGGATGCGTGACTTCTTCATAGCCAGCGTCTACTTGGATCTCCAGAAGAACTCCGAAGGCCTGGCGTGCTACCGCTCGCTCCACGCGATGTTTCCAGTCAGTGACTACGTTCTCGCGCAGACAGCCACAGCACACTACAACCTCCGAGAGTTTGACGAAGCCGAGGGGCTGTTCGAGGAACTCCTCCGGACGGACCCGTATCGCATCGAAGGCATGGACATGTACTCCAACATTCTCTACGTCAAAGAGTGCTTCGCAGCTCTGAGCCATCTTGCTCACAAGGCGGTGCTGACGGACAAGTATCGGCCTGAGACGTGCTGCATCATCGGGAACTACTACAGCTTGAAAGCCCAGCACGAGAAGGCGGTGCTCTACTTCAAGAGAGCTCTCAAGCTCAACCGGAAGTACTTATCAGCATGGACTCTCATGGGTCACGAGTACGTGGAAATGAAGAACACTCCGGCAGCCATCGACGCGTACCGCAGAGCTGTGGATATCAATCCCAGAGACTACCGCGCGTGGTATGGCCTGGGACAAACTTACGAGCTTCTCATCATGCCGTTCTACGCGCTCTACTACTACCGGCGTGCCGCGCAGCTCCGTCCTCATGACGCTCGGATGTGGTGTGCCATGGGACAGTGCTACGAGAACGAGCAGCTCCAGATGTTTGATGCCGCTATCCGGTGCTACCGCCGGGCCGTGAACAACAACGATCGCGAAGGCATAGCGCTCAACAAGCTTGCGAAGCTGCACAGCCAGCTTGGACAGGCGGACCAGGCCTCTTACTACTACAAGAAAAATCTCGAGAGGCTCGAGGCGGATCAAAGTGAAGGACAGGACGTGGTGGATGCGTTGCTCTTCCTGGCGACGCACTCCAAGAACCAGGGATTTCTAGACGACAGTGAGATGTACTGTATGAGACTCCTCGACTATGGCGGCCCGGTAAGTTCTCTCTTTGATACTTCTTCGTGTTGGTTCTAAGAGGAAGTTCTCGTTCTCCACAGGCTAAAGAGGAGGCCAAAGCTCTACTCCGGGAGATAAGAAGCGTCCAGCAGCATGCTTCGGTGCTACCATCGATGGATTTAGAGCAATTCACTCCATGAAAAGTACGTGTGATTGTTCAAGCCGTGACTAACATTCTCCTCAATTTTTTTCTAAATGGCCGAGGCTCGCCAGAAGGAACTCTTTTGTTGTAATACCAAAACCAGAAACACCATAAATGTAGGAAGATGAGATCCGACGGTGGTGCAAAGCCCACGCTCGCTGCTTGGGGCGGTTGGATGGCCTCGGATTAGCGGCAGCGATACTTACATTACGGTCGTTTGCGACGTCTTACCGCATATGCCCTTTGCCCGCGTGTGGTGATGCACGCCGTTGGATGGCGGGGCCTGGACGGCCTGGATTAGTTGGGGTTTCCGATGTATATTTAACAGGCCTCACAAGTTGCCCTGTTGTTGCGAATCCGCCAGGAAAGAAGGGAAAGCGGTGTGCGCGCGCCATCGCGAGCTGGGTCAGATCTGAGCTGCGGCGCTTTCGATCCACGACCTAAGGGACTGCTCCAGCCAGGGCGCCGCGAGATCCACAGGTCTTTTGCAGGGATTTCGGGGATTTTGGGGAGCTTGGAGCTGAGAAGAAGGCGGCAGCGGCAGCTATGAATCCCGAGTAGTAAGCGCACTCTTTCCATCCCCGGCGCTGCTGTTTTTTAGGGTTTAGATTCTGCAGTCATTGACCTCTCTCCTCCCTGGCGCCTGGCCTTTGCAGTGACTACCTCTTCAAACTCTTGCTAATTGGCGACTCCGGCGTGGGAAAATCGTGCCTGTTGCTGCGATTCGCGGTAAGCGGCTCTACATTTTGCATGCTGTGATTGAGATGAATTGATGAATTTTCTTGTTCTTTTGCTTGTTTGTAGGACGATTCTTACCTTGAGAGCTACATCAGCACTATCGGGGTGGATTTTGTAAGTATCACGCATTCGCTAGCCGTGCCAATCCTCTCGCTGACGGCTTGGCTTCCTTGCTACAGAAAATTCGCACAGTGGAGCTGGAAGGAAAGACCATCAAGCTCCAAATTGTAAGACAGTTGGAAAGGTTTTGTATAGTTCTAACTATTTCTTTTTCAATTGCGAACAACAGTGGGACACTGCTGGGCAAGAGCGCTTCCGGACCATCACCAGCAGTTACTATCGTGGCGCTCACGGGATAATCGTAAGCTGGCCTACAGTTTTTCCACACGATGGTAATTCCCTGACACGTTTGCTCGTTCGCGCAGGTCGTGTACGACGTGACCGACCAGGAAAGCTTTAACAACGTCAAGCAGTGGCTGAACGAGATCGATCGCTACGCGAGCGAGAATGTGAACAAGCTCCTCGTCGGTAACAAGGCCGATCTCACGGCCAAGAAGGTCGTCGACACCCAGACTGCCAAGGCAAGTTGTTTATTTTCTTCTGCTTTTCTATTCTTCCTTTTGCAAGACAAGATCTTAAAAGGCTTCTACTTCCAGGCTTTTGCAGACGAGATAGGAATCCCGTTCCTAGAAACCAGTGCCAAGAATGCGACCAACGTAGAGCAGGCATTCATGACCATGGCTGCGGAGATCAAGAACAGGTATGTAGAAAAGATCAAAGGGATCACGATCTAAGCGGAAGAATTCGTGATTGTTTCCAGGATGGCGAGCCAACCGGCGATGAACAGCAACAAGCCCAACAACGTCAGTCTCAACAAGGGGCAACCTCTCAACCAGAAGGGTGGCTGCTGCTAGGGAGGAAAAAATTTGCAACGAAGGAGAAAAGAAGGGAAAATTTACGTAGATTCGATGATCGGTGTCACATTTGTTGTTTCATTTTTTCTTTTTTCTTCCTCTCCTCCAGTGAATATTTTTTAGTACTTTTTTACCCTCTGTGCTTGACGATGACGGAATATACTTGACGGTTTTTCATGCCGAAACGAAAATTTGGTGGTTGGCCATTGTTCGCGATATGAGATGGAGGAATTGCGAGAGGAAGATAATGGACAGAAGCTCCTGGGTGATGATTCTATCACAGCGAGCACGCAGAGAACGATGATGGAAAGCTCGTGGTATGAATTCGTTGATCATCAAACTTCCTCCTCGATGGCGATGGATTCAAGCAAGGCAAAGGTCTTCTACAAGACCAAGCTGTGCAGTAAGTTCATAGCTGGGAGCTGCCCCTTCGAGGCGAGGTGTAACTTTGCTCACGGAGTGGAGGAGCTTCGCAGGCCAGCGGCTGATCTCGTCGCCGCAGGACCATCGTTTCCACTCGATCCAGCTGCTCAGAGCTTCAAGACCCGGCCCTGTAAGTTCTTCCGAGAAGGAAGCTGCCCCTACGCTGATCGCTGCACGTTTCTCCACGACGAGGCACCGTCGTCGTCATGTAGCAGCATCGATCACAGCTCCATCCGGCCACCGAACTGGAAGACCCGGATTTGCAACCAGTGGGAGAGCTCCGGCCGCTGCTCCTTCGGTGGTAAGTGCCACTTTGCTCATGGAGCTGGCGGTAAGTTGTTCTCTTTCCTCGCTTTCGTTGCTAAGTTCTTCCTTTGTTCTCCAGAGCTCCAAAAGGCTGATAACTTCCAGCACAAGCAGCTGGCCGAGGCTGCGATTTATGACTGTGGTTTTGCCTGGAGCTCCATCGATTCGTATGACTGGACGCCACAAGGCGATCAGCAGCTGGATTTCTACACACAGCAAAGTCAGTACTCGACTGATTGTCCATTCCAGTTTCCATACCTGAGGCCACAGTTATATGGCTATGGAGTTTATCCTGCTCTCCAAAATGGTTTCGTCGGGAATGGGAGTAGCTTCCAGGAACAGGACGATGGTCGTCGCTATGGAGACTTATAAACACTTAGAAAGCTTCCCGTTGTTTGCCATTGAAAGAACTGAAAAAGGAAAAACAAAACAGGACCTGGAAGTTCTTTGCTGTGATTGAGCTTGAACATTTCCATGAAGTTGGCCAGAGAAACGCTCTCCTTTCCTTTCAGGGGTAGTAATCTCTCCAGCGGTAGTAGTAAGAGCGTCGCTCCTTTGGCTTCATGAACTTGTTCCACTGGGAAGAACAAAAGAAAACAAGAAAATGAGAGATTTGAGAGAAGCACAAGAGGTCTTACCTTGAATTCGTAGCGCTCGCCCTTCTGCATTGCTTTCCTCCACTGGTGATGCTCGGCGCACATCGCGATGTCGTGAAAGCTGCGAAACGAATGAATCTGGAATGGAGAGAAGACGAAATGGCCACTCACTTGTACAGGAAATGCGACTGCTCCCAGTAGTATGGGAAGAACCAAGTGTAGACCGTGAATCCCACCGATGCCATGAAGATGTTCTCGAAATTCTCCTTCCCGGAATGCGGGACGCCAGGATCGCCGCGATACGCTGGACCGAAAATCTTATCCATCGCTCGAGCGCTCGCAAAGAACCCTAGAGCTCACTAGGGTTTATCCAAACATCTCCATAGCTTGGAAGGGAATTTTGGCCACCCGGCCCAGTGGCGTACGGCACATTTCCAACACGTGTACGCCAGTCCAGACTCCAGTGTCATGACGGCCGCCCGTCAGCACGTCAGAGGCCTCGACGGGCACATTGACGGGCGCCCTGCCGGGGATAATTCTCGGCCGCCTGAAAGTTCTTCTCTCCGCCAAAGCGATCGTGGAAATTTGGGAGCCACGAGCGGTGCGTATGCCGCTGCCCTGATCCTGCGCGATTTCTTTAAGCTCTCGCAATCCAGGCGAGGATTGGCGCAGGAGGAGCTCGCAAACAGGTAACGATCGTCTTGTTTTTTGGCCTCGATCGCCCCCGCGATGATCCTGGAGAGGATTCTCCCCTTCCCCTAGCGATATTACGGATTCTTTTCTCGGTTCTGGCGCTCGCGCGATGGATTCCTCCCAGTTTTTGGTCCTTTCTCCTCTAGGGTCGTCTTTGCCGCTTGAATAGTGCTGCGATGGCTGAATCTCTCCTCCTGGCTTCGCAGGGAATGCGATTGGAGGAAGAATGTATCAAAAGCCCGAAGCCGATGAGACTCTAGCTCCATCCAAGGAGGCATCTTTCATGGACCGGATGTATATGAAGATCGAGGCCATTTGCGTGGAGGCTGACAAGAACCCTTCGCTCCTTTTCCAGGTGAGAGGATTTTTCTCAAAGAGATAGGCTCTAGAGTAGTGGAGCTAGAGCTTTTTTTTTTCTTTCTTTCTTTCTCTCTCTTTCTAAGTCTAAGCGTTTGTTTCCAAGTCTAAGCTCCAAGCTCTGTTATGTTTTGCGATTCCAGGAGGCTGGGAAGTACTTCGAGACCCAGGTATCGACGGCTGGAGCAACCATGAGAAAGGTGTGCTCGGAGCTCATTCGTGACTTGCTTCCAGCCGAGGACGAGTGCAAGCACGTCGACAAGTGCCAGTGTAGATGCGAGGCGAGCAAGAAAAAAGCCGCTGTCAAGCAAGAGGATTCGCAAACACAGGCAGAAACAGGGGGAGTTTCGCAAGGTACGGAAAGCTTTCCAAGTTTTTTGGATTACTAGCTTGTGTGGCTAAATGGATTTGCTTTGTCAGGAGGTGATGCTCAGCTCCATCAAACGCATGGTCCCGAGATTGAAGAGCCCGAGATCGAAGAGCTCGCGGAGACCCAAGCCCAAACAACTTCTTCCGGATCACAGGTTCTCCAATCATTTGCTTCTCGTGTTTTTCATGTTTTCGATTGCTCCCAGGCCGAGGAGAGCGATACCGTGGTGGAAGCCGGCGACCAAGTTGCTCAGTGGTACATCACGGACGAGTACAAGAAAAGCTCTGGCATCGTGGAAAACTGGGACAGCAGCGCTACCGCCGTGACAAATCCCAAGGAAGAATCAGACTCGGAGTGGGAGATTTTATAGACAACGCCAAAACCAGCAAAAAAGAATGGAGGAGCGCTCTCGCTCTCTCGATCGATCCATTCCATCGCGGAAGAAAAATAAGAGAGACCACAGTGGTACGTTTTAGTAGCGAGCGGAGAAAGGAAGAACACGGCCTTGTTCTTGCGCAATCAATTACTTACACAGGGAAATAACGTGGTGGGGGAATATCCCATGGAATCGTCTTTATCAAGAAATGGAAGCAGAGTCTTAGGGCTCAGGGGTTCTCTTATTGGGGTATCTGGAGCGGGATTTTGGAGAGAATGTGAGCGCGCTCCTCGATTCGGCGGGAGAAGGAAGAGCTGTGGATCTCGCGGCGGCGGCGGCGGCGGCGATTCTTGGCGGAGATGGGCAACAATCTCGAGAAGGTATTCCGGGACGACGAGTATGAGGTGACGCTGCGCATCAAGAAGGTGGATCACGGCGGCCGCGGGCAGCAGGCGAATGGCGCCGCGAATGGGAATGCCGAGCAGACGCCCGCCGCGGAGGCAATGCCCAAGTACGCGGTGCCCAACGGCGACAGCAGGGCGCGCAAGAGCGCCGACGACCGGTCGATGCGAGCGCGCAAGATTTTGAAGGTGGGGGCGCTGGACGAGGCGAATTCGAGCGATAGCGAGCAGCAGCAGCCGCTGGAGGAAGGGGCGACGCCGCGGACGGGGCGCTACGCTGGGAGGAAGACTTCGTGTATGAAGTGGAGTAACTCCGGCCTGGACATGAGCGTGCTAAAGTCACACCTTTCTCCAAATTTCCATGTGGTAAGTCCTTCTTCCCTTTTGTGTTCTTGAGCTAGTTTCTTCCTTTTTCTTCTTGCTTCCTGCTTTGTTCCCCTGTGTGGTTTGTTTTTCTTCCTTTTCCCTTTCTGTGCTTTTTTTTTTCCTTCTTGCTGATATTTGTTCTTGATTCGAGGCTTGGAGCTTTCTCTAGTTTTAGCCTGTCCATCCATCCATGTCCGACTTGGAGTTTGCTCGAGCCTTCTTTCTCTCTGTGCTTGATTCGAAGCTTAGAGCTTTCTCTACCATCCATCCATGTCTGACTTGCTTGCTCTCGCAGACTGTGCCGCCAGAGTTCGTTGCGATGCACGGGAGCTTCTTCGACATCTCAAACGGCGTGCAGGGCAAGTCCCTAGAGATCGAGGAGATCACCAAGACGAGGTTCAAGTTTAAGAAGCAGCACTGGGCCCAGATCGTCCACGAGCACAATCTCCAGCTCAACGACACTGTGCACTTCGAGATGGAGGGCAAGTCCAAGCTCCGGATCGAAAAGGGTCACTCGCTCGCGCAGTACACTCCAGCGGAGCCATCAGCGTCTCCACCTCCCTACCCAAACACAGGTCCGTGTGCTCTCTTTGTCTTGTGCTCGGATCTGTTTGTCTGGTTTGCTCGGATCTGTTTGTTTGGTTTGCTCAGATCTCTTGTCTGGCTTGCTCGGATCTCTTGTCTGGTTTGCTGGATCTCTTGCTTCTCTCAGGTGTTCTAGAGCTAATGTTCTTGGCATTCCAGGACCTGGCGGCGCTGAGCTCTACTCGCCGGGAGTAACAGGTTTTGTACTTCGCTCTTGACTCACACGCTTGTTGCTAGCTCAGTTTCATGTCCAGATTCGGCAGGAGCAGCAACATCGGGAGCAGCAACACCAGCAGCAGCAGGAGTAGCAACAGCAACAGCAGCAGCAGCAGCAGCAGCAGCAGCCGGGCCTGAATCTTCCCCAGCAGAAGGCGTCGCGGCTTAAGATTAATTTCCGGTCATCTTGGTACTTTTTTTTCTTCGTTCTTCGTTTCCTTTTCATCTCTGGAGACACTGTTCCTACAGAAAATCACTTTCTTTGTAACCGAGGGCTCCATAGAGCATTGGTTTGTTGTATTGTTAAACTTCAAACATTATATAAGTGTTTGTATGAGGGACAAGTTGTGTGAGGGGTGGTTTTTAGGGTTCTTGGTGAGGTAGACGCATTGGTTTTTTCAACTAGGCTTTTTAGGTGGAGTTTGTATGGGAAATAGTCTCGATCGGGCGCTCGGCGCGGAGGAAGAGCTAGAGGTGAAAGCAAGCGTTGTGATTCGGAGGAAGAGCTTGACGAAGAAAGATGGAGGAGGCGAGCATGGCTGGAATTTGCGAGTGAAGAGTGTGGGCGACGGTGGTGGCGATCCCGACGCGAGCTATCGCCATCTCCAAGCGCAGCATCGAGAGGTAGACGAGGGAGAGGACCCGGAGGAAGAAAAAGAGGGCGACGATGACGAGGAGGGTGATGGCGATTACGATGATCGCCATAGCCAGCACGAGCAGCTGGAGCTTCTCCAAAGCTTTCGCCCGGGGGGAGACGAGGAGGAGGAGGAGTACGAGGAAGAGGAAGAGGCGGAGAAGGAAAAAGCTCCGAGGAGGAAGAGGCGGAGGAGCGGCGGCGGCGGTGCCAAGAACCGGGCGGCGGCGAGCTTGGACTCCAGCTCCAAAGTCTCGGGAGATGACAACAGTGCGTCGCCGCCAGCCAGGAAACGCGCAAAGGGGAATGGCAGGCCGTCGAGCGTGACGATCTGCAGCGACACGGACAAGCCCAGCATCGACATCAAGATCACCAGGTCGCATTTGTCGCCCAGCTTCACTCTGGTATCGATCTTCCCCTGGGATTCTATGATCTTTCTCCTCCAACCTTGGCTTCTCTGTGATTGCTTGTGTGCTCTAGAACTTGCCCCCAGGATTCGTGCGCGCGCACATCAACATCGGGATGCAGTACCGCGTGATCAATGGCGGGAGCTGCCAATCGCTGAGCGTGCACAGCTCCGGGAGGAGATTCATGGTGAAGCGCCATGAATGGAGGCAGTTTGTGGAGGATCAGGAGCTCGAGACTGGCGATCTCGTGCATCTGGAGGTGTTTGGAGGCAATCGCGTGATCAAGATGGAGGTTTTCAAGAGCAGTGGCACCAGCAAAGCTATCCTCTTCGACGAGGATCCAGGTTAGCACGATGAAAAGCCGCTAAGTTAGAAGATCTTTGATTCATTCTTTGTGAGTTTTTCTAGATCATGTGGATTCGGAGGAAGGGGAGCTGGAAGAACTGATCTTTGCAAGTGCAAGAAATGATAGCATTATGGTACCAATCCCAGTTGATTGATTGGTAAACCTATAAACCTTTGTATACTTTTTCTCCTTACGTTTTAAAAGGGATTTAATGCGAGCGTGTAAAGTTGTCTTAAAGGTTTAGGGCTCGCGATGGAAATTTTAATGCCAGCGTGTAATACTTTTTTAAAGGTTTAGGGTTCTTGCCAGCTATGGCGAGCGCGGGCGACGCAGCGCAGGGCATCCTCGCGGCGCTGGACAGCGGCATGAACCGGGCGTGGCGGGAGGAGGACGCGGCCTGGCGGGCGCACATTCACGAGGCGCGATCGCAGGATGTGGAGTGGATGCGTGTGGAGCGCCGAGTGAGGAAGGACGACGCCGAATTGCGCGCGAGCAAGCGATGGTGAGGGTCTAGAGCAAGGGATTTCTTGCAGTGATGGATCGATCGCAGGTGGAGGCAGGAGAATCTGGAGTATAGGAATTTGGAGAATGCGCGCTGCCTTTGGCTAAGGCAGGCTTCTCGACTTGTTTTTCTTGTTCTTTTGGTCTAAAACTTCTTTCCTTTGGCAGATTTGTGGAGAGGAATCGGCGAGATGTGGAAGAGAAATCGGAGCTTCTCAAGGCAGTGTCAAACTTGTCAGCGCTCTTTGCAGGCTTCGCTATTGTCACGCTTACGCAGTTCCAACCACAAATGAAGTTTTCAAAGGTTGATTGTTTCGAAGTTACTTTTCTTCGCGGTTCATGGACTCATTGTTTCTCGCAGTAGGCCTTGTTTGGAGTGTATGGAGTCCTCACGGCTGTTGTGGTGAGATTTCCTAATCTACCTAAAATTCAGCTCACTCTTTTCTTACAGGAAGGGTTGATGATCATGTCAATGGTTACCTGCACGCTTATTCTAGGAAGCATTCTCAAGATTGGCAGAACTTATGTCAACGAAGAAGCCGAGGAGGAATTCATCTTTAACTGCTTAGACTTTTGCCGAAACTACAATCCAGGTGATCATCCTCCTGCGCCCAGGAGAACTCTGGAAGCCTTTTGGTATTGCAGGTAGATTTTTCGTTCTTTTTTCCTTGTTTTCCTTCTGTCGTAAGTACACTCTTTCATGATCTTGCTGTCCACGCAGATGTGAGACTACCTGGCAGCAAGCTTTCCATTCCTTTTCTTTCGGTAAGCCGTACAAAACAGTTGCCAAATCCTGGAGCTCAGCTTTTCTTTCTTTTGCCGCAGGTGTTTCTCTCTTCCTCCTGAGCATGATCGTCATCGGATGGATAAAGTACTCTGGAGAATCCCAAGTCACAGCGATACTATTCATCTCCCTCTGTGCGATCGCCATCGTCTTGTGGTACTTTAAAAAAACTTTCTCATTCAAGCTCGTGCCTTTTCACAAACACCTTCTTCTTCCCGCAGGTTCATAGTACAGTACGCATGGGGAGAATACTTTAGAAGGCGAAAAATCACGCATGCCTCTTACAACACTTCCTCCGAGGAAAAGGGCCTTCCTTACGCGTGGTATCTCGCACCGATTTTCGATGAGAGCCAGGCAACTATGGCATGATCTTACTGAGGAAGCATGTAAAGTCTGGTAAAAAAAATGTGTGTTTTTTTGTACAAAAGAATGTAAGTACATGGAAGCTCTCAAAACTGGCCACAGTCGGCAACTATGGCATGATCTTACTGAGGAAGCATGTAAAGTCTGGTAAAAAAAAATGTGTGTTTTTTTGTACAAAAGAATGTAAGTACATGGAAGCTCTCAAAACTGGCCACAGTCGGCTGGAGTGGTGGGAAATCTTTTGCTATCGGTGCAGTAGTCGTAGATCATGTAGTTGTCCTTGACCCACTTGAGCTTGCTCTTGGTCTCCTTGTCGGTACGCTGGAATGCCTTTTGCTCCCACCAGTTGCCCCTGGGAGCGCTGCACGACTCCACACCCCCGGCGCAAGCATCCACGCTGAATCCCTTGTACGCCGCCACGAATGGAGCGTGATCCCAGTTGATCTTCTCCAGTCCGCCGCGAGTAGCCCAGTCGTCTCCGTTCCACAGGCTCGAGTAGATCCCCATTGGCTGGCTCTTCGGGAATGGGATCCCAATGGCTTCGTTGTTCTTGTGGACACGCAGAGGGACATCGTCCACGTAGAATCTGAGGGACCAAAACCACAGCTTCAGCAATGATCGATCGATATAAACTAGTGGCTATGGAGGGCTCACTTACATGATCTGCTGCTTGTTCCAGAGGAAGGAGTAGCTGTGGAAGTCCTGAGTGGGGTCGAACCAGAGGTAGTGTCGCTGCTCCCGGTTTCCAACGCCATTGGCGAAAACGTTGGTCTGGACGATGTATGGCTGCCCGGAAACGTTCCCCAAGAACTCAAAGTCGATCTCGTCGTGCTTGTCGGTCTCGGAGGACATGTAGAATGCCGTCACCGTTCCAGCAGAGTCTTTGGGAACCAGCTTGATCTTCATGCTGACATGACCGAACAAGTATTTGCTGCGGGACCCAAATCCAGCACCTATCATGCAACAGGACTTGATCAGCAAAGAGAAGCTTTGAAAGAAAGAGAGATTGTTACCTGATGCCTTGTCGAGAACAAGCTGCATTTCGGTGCCACCGTTGAGGGCTCGCGTATGATCGTTGGCCCATCGGACATAGTAGTTCTGAGAGAAAGAAACATCTGACTTTGGTGGGAGACGAGCAGAGAGCGCAAGCTCGACCAACAACAGCAATGCAATGACTTTGAGAGCACCCATTGCTCGATCGGAAGTCCTGGCAAGAACAGAAGACTTGTATGATCAGAGGCTTGGATGGATGAAACTTCGAAGACTGGTAGCAGACGGGATGGAGTTTGCAATGGTTGACACTGGGGTGGTGATGGAGATTTATAGGATGTAGCCATTGCCGCGGAATAAGCGCGTGATCGGGAGAAGAATGAGTTGGAGGCTTACTAAGATCCAGCTCAAGAGAGAGTAAGGTCACCATATGTTGTTGGTATGGGAGGAAGCTTCTGCGCGAGCGAGGCTCCAATGGCAAGAGAGGATTGGCTGTGTGGCAAAAAGTTTCTCGTGAGAAAAACTGAGCTCGTTGCCCATCTGTAATCCAACACAGCAAGACGAAAATCAAAACCAATAAACGTGTTGATGTTGATCGTCTCTACCTCGTAAGTACCTCACTTTCAAGTAGTTTAGTTTTTCCGTGTCTGGCATTAACAGCTGTGGTGTTTTGTCCGTTGCCACTACCTAGCGACATGCCGCGGGAAGTATAATCTGTTGAAAGCACAGAAATAAAGAAACAGGCAAGGAGTGGTGAACCCAACAGATGGGAAAAAGAAACAGTGTTTTCACGTACGCGTTTCGTGGACGACATTAGTGGCAAGACGATTTAGTGAAGCGACTCAGCCTTGTTGTCAGAGCCGTTGCAATTTTCGCACCAACGAGTGCATTATTCTTCACGAGCTGGATATCTGTCAATTGTAGCAAAGAAAAACTACCAAACGAAGACTACCAAACAAAAGGATACTTGCAGCCAATGAATCGCCTCCAGTGAGCTCGTTGACGCGCTTGAGCAAGAATGGCGTCACAGAATTACCGGCAATACCTCTGCTCCTATAAAGAAAACACACGTAGGAATAGCGAGAGGTCACTGAGACGTACTCTGCTTCATGCAATGCCGATTGTATGGCCGATTCCACGTTCTTAGCTGCCGCTGCATGCTCTGCGGGTATTGGAACCCCGATCAAAATGCCTGAACTCAATCCAAACTTCGTGCTTGCCTCTGCAGTGTCAAGTTAGAATCGATAACCACGATGGCTAGAGCTTACCTATGATGTCTGCGCATTCCTCCACGCTGTCTGCTCGGCAAGGTGCTTTGCAGCCACTGTTAGGAGTAAAAAATGCTGGAAATTCATCAGTTGAGTAGCTAACAACCGTCACTCCTTGAGTTTCCTGCAAATTGTTTCATAGTAAAACACTCGTGCGCTATACGATGGTCTTACCAGGTACTCAAGTGTTCGTGGAATGTCAAGGATTGATTTTACCCCTGCACAAACCACCGCAACTGGAGTTTTACCCAGTTCTGTCAAGTCCGAGGACACGTCCATAGCTTAATAAAAACAAAGTTGAAGACACAAAAGTATGACATAAGAAAGAACATTGGGCTTACTTGACTCGCCCTGTCGATGAACTCCTCCAATACCTCCAGTTACGAACACTTTGATTCCCGCCTGGAACATAATCCATCAGAGACTCCTCTTTTTCCCAATGTAGAAACTACCTTTGAAGCGAAAAACATTGTTGCTGAAACAGTGGTTGCTCCGTTTCCTCGACGAGCAATCTGGGAAAGAAAAACACTAACTGTGGAGAACAAGTAAAAAAAGAGCTTACGACGTAAGGAATGTCGCGCCTAGCGGTCTTTGAAACCATGGTACCAAGCTTCGCAAGCCGTTCGAGCTCCGCCAAGCTCAAGCCTATCCATGCTGTGTTAGAGAACCAGAAAACGAAACAAAAGCATACCGATGCATGGGACACCGTCTAAGATGGCTATGGTTGCCGGCACGGCCCCGTTCGCTCTCACAATGGATTCCACCTCTTGAGCTGTATGGAAGTTTTGCGGGTAAGGCATTCCTGGCAAAGAGCAAGAAAATCACTCGAATGGAAGTCGGAAGAAATTAACAAGCGCGATACCATGCGATACAATGGTCGATTCCAGTGCAACCACACCGACGCCACTGGAAAGAGCCGATCGAACCTCAGGCGCGACACGAATCCCCAGATCGTCGAGATGTTCCAGCGGCGGCGAAGAAATATGCCTGGAAATCACAGAAATCCTGCACGCCATTGCCAATCGCTGCTGCTGCCGCCGCTCTGATCGCAAGAACCCTGGATTGCCGATCGCGAAGACGCTAGAAATGCGCGCCTAGATACTAAAGCCCTAAACCAAATAAGCGATTTTATCCAAGCAGGATTATATCTTTAACTATCTCATCTTGGAACACTGATAAAGCTAGTATCTTCTAGCTCGTCTTCGCCATCGTCTTCGTCCTCACACTCTTCTTCCTCTTCCACCAGCGCCGGCAAATTCAGATCCAAAAACTCCTCCCTCGCAGCTGCGAATTCTTCTCGGCCAACCGTCGCTGCTGCTGGGATCATCGCTGGAATCACCGCTGGAACTGGAACTGGAGGAGCCGGAACTAAAGCTGTTGTTGCTGGAGTAGGGGCCACTGCCGCTGCTGGAAGAGTTGGAACTGGATTTACAACCGCTGCTACTAGAGCTGGAGCTGGCAATAAACTCGATGCTGGAGCTCCGATCGTCGTCGCCACAATCGAAGAAGTTACCGCTAGTACTTGCTGCGATGGTGGCTCCGACGACAGTGGACGATCACTCCCACCCCAGTGGCATCTCTTGTGTCCCCCGAGAGCTTGGCCCGACGTAAAAACCCGGTGACAGATCGAGCACTCGTGGCCTTTGATGCTCATCTTCCTGCTGCTGTAGCCAAACTCGTCCTTGAATCGAAAGCTGCTCGCCAGCGGGAGATGGTGGATGTGGCTGTGGCTGTGGTTGTGGTGGTGGTGGTGGTGATGGTGGTGATGGTGGTGGAAGTCTAGCGGCAAAAGTTGCTCCTCGGACCTCAAGAACTCCTCGTCGGTGATGTCCTCCTCGGCACTTTCCTGCTGGGAGGCTTGGTGGTGAGCTTGGAGTTGATGAGCTTGATGAATTTGGTGATGGAGGATCACTTGCTGCTGCTGCTGGAATGGAAGCTGCTGCTGTTGCTGCGGCTGGATGATTCCATCACTGCCACCGCTCAAGCTCGTCTTTGCAAAGCATCCTTTAACTTTCTTGTGGCTCGCTCGGTGTCCCCCAAGTGCCTGGTGCGACTTGAAGATCCTCTTGCACGTCGAGCACTCGTACTTCATCCTGATCCCATCAAAGTCGTGGTCCAGGAGCTCCGCAGCAGAGCACACCAAGCTGGACTCGTCGATCCCGACCTCTTCCAGGTCCTCCAAATCTTCAATCATCTCGTTGGACGATCCAAAGTTCACCACGCTGCTGTTCCTCACGATGTTCCTCTCATGCACCACCATTGCGTTGTCCGGTGTTGAAGTTACTGCGTTGTTCGTGGCAGTGGAGTCCGCGACTACGTTGTTATTAGTCGTGGAAGTTCCTTCGTCCTCGAGCTCTTCTTCTTCTTCCTCATCGTCTTCTTCCTCCGCGCCTTCTTCGCCATCGTCTTCCTCGTGTTCTTCTCGTTGTTCTGCCTGATGTTCTTCTCGACCACCTTCCACGGCTCCTTCTTCTTCTCCGTCCTCATCTTCGTCCTCAAATCCCAAGCTACTGTTCGACTTTCGTCCTGCGCAGGCGAGCATCACCAAGCACCTTGCCATGTCTCGCTCCTCTTTGATCTCCGCTGGCGGCTGCCTCGGTCTTTTGGACCGTTTCCCAGTGATGATCTTCCCTTTGCTGCTAAAGCCTCCGGAGCTGTTGCAGCTTCCATTGATATACGCCGCCTCGATGCTCTCCGTATCACTCTCGTTATCCGAAGGCACGACTTTGATATAGAGAGCTTCGAGCTCGTCGTCTGGATCATCGTCGAGCAGGAAGGACGACGGTGCTGCTGCTGGCGGCGGTGCTTGCCTCGACTTCTTGCTGGAATTTCTGCGAACGCTTCCTGACTTGGATAGTTTGTAGTCGGAGAGATTGTCAGGCCGCTGGATTCCCCGCCATTCTCGCTCTGGATGGCACCTCATGTGTCCAAACAGCGCCTTCCACGACGAGAACTCCTTGCCACACTCGGTACAAGCTCTTGCTTTGTCCGCAAAGATGGAAGAGTTGGAGTTTGCGTTGTTGACGGTAGCGGCGCTGGAGTTCTTCTTTGGAGTCGCCACTGCTCCTGCTCCGCCGCCGCCAGGAGTTACTGGCGACGAGATTGGATGAAATGACGAGCTCCCAGAAGTTGGAAGGATGTCGAGAGCATACTCCTGGTCTATAAATCTCCGGCTGCGCTTCGGGTTCCTCCGTAGAGCGTAGAGTGAATGCTCCTTCTTTTGCAGCTCCTTGCTGCTGCTGTGATCTTCCACTACCGCGCTCTGTGAAGAGTTTACGACAACTTGCTGCACTTGCACGCTCGTGTTGCTACTGCTGTTGACATTCACCTCTTCGTCCGAGCTCGCTTTCGTCACCACAAGACAATCTTTGTCGCCTCCACCTTCTCCGGACGACTTCACGGTGCTGCTGCTCGTGATCACAACTTCCTCGATCACCTTCACTTGGATGCTACTGTCGTCCTCAACTGATCGAGCCGGCTTGGCTTGAAGAAGCTGAGGAAGAACAGGAGCCGGAGGAGGACGGTTCCCTGGAGGTGACCAATCACTCCCGAGGTCCTCGTCGCAATGCAAGTCTATATCGACGAGCTCGCTAAACTGGCCATTGACCTGAGCTCCCAGCTTGCTCTTATCCTCCTCCTCTTCCTCCTCCACGACCATCTCCACCTCCATATCCGTGTTCTTCTCGTTGGTGGTGGTATCGCTGCTAACGTTGATGCTAGCTGCCTGGCTCCGGGGGGCCTCCACCAAGCTTAGGAAATCCATCATCGACTTGTCCAGCTCCCTTCGTTTCTCAACCGAATTCAGCTGAAACAAATCCCGGAGCTCCCTAGGGCAAGCGCGATGAGCTCTCCGGGAATTGAGCTCAGCTCCCGGCAGCTACAAGCAAGCGAGTAGAGTGAGTGAGTGAGTTCCTCAGCGTACCGGCGAATGCAAGCTCGAGAAGGAGACTTTCCACTCACCTCGATTTCTCCTGAGCTCAAAGCTGGAGCTTCGATTCGGCGAGCTGGATCTTCCAGTGTAGGCTGCTGCTGGTTTCGCAGGACTCTTTTTTTCTCTTTTTCTTTTGCTTTTGGCAGCAGCTAGCTAGCGGTTGCGCCGTTTCTTCGAGGACCAGCATGCGCGCCTCTTCCCCACAGTTCGTTAAAAAAAATGAGAACAGTCGTGGGCCGTTGGATAGATGCCGTATCCAACGGCGTCCCGTGGCAGTGGTCTTTCCCTGTTGATAAGCAAAATCACAAAGGAGCGCTCTAAAGGAGATGACTTACCGGATCCCCGGGAAAGATGAAGCTGGATCGATGGTTTTTGCTGGCTGTGCTAGCTCGGACACAGATTTTCCAGCATCTTCGCTAGAGCATCGTTTGATAGAGTGATCTGCAAGCACTCCTGTCCGTTTGAGCCTTTCTTCCAGCGAACGAGCTGGTGGTCTCGGAACTCCGTGAGGTGAGCTCGGAGTGTCAGCTCGCTGCTCACCAGGAAACGCTCCCTGCATTTGTTGTAGAGCTGGTACTGCGACATTCCTGGTTTCCTAAACGCCATCAGGACGAGAATACTAGACAAAGAGCTCACCTTCGTCCTCCGGGTTTGCGAGCTGGTGGTCGGCTAGAACCTTGAAGACGCTCTGAGCATTCGTTGTCAAGCTTTGTAAAACAAGCAGTGCACTGCGGACGCTCTTGCTGGTCCCGAGGGAAGAAAGCAGTAGCGGAACGTGAGAGGCCTCGGCATCGTAAGCAGCGTAAGTCGGGGTGTGATGCCACCACCAATTGAACTGCGTGTTCGCCATGCGTTTATCCCACACTGGACAAAGAACAAACACAACGTTGCATGAAAACCAAAAGGAGGAAAAGATTTCACTTACATAATGGACCATTGATGCTGTCGATGGAAGAAACTATCCGGAAATGCGAGCACGAAGCTAGCTTGGCAAGCTGCTGCTGCGTAGCGCCATCTCTCAGACCAGGACCATCGATGCTGTGAACGATGATATAAACGATCGAGTCACCCTGATAGCCAGAGAGTAAGGCCACCATGTCTTCCACGCTTGTGGCACTCGTCGTGCCCGAGCTTCCATACAAACTTTGCTTCAAAGTACGCAAAACCTGGCAAAGATTTGCTGCGAAGTCTTGATAAGCTCTGGAAAGAAGCTACCTGTTTGAAGTTAATCGTTGGAAGGAAGCCATTTACCACAACAGCAGCACCATCAGTCAATGCTGTGGATCCAAAATCCTCAAGAAGCTGCCTCTTGGATCCAAATCCATACATCAAAAGTCCAAAACCGCATCTAGGAAAACGAAAGAGTTAGAGAAGAATCTCATCCAGAAACATAACTAGCAACTTCAGCTGAAAGAACCAGTGTGGATAAGATTCTTTGTAGGAGTCGAGAAGGCGTGCTTGCTCCACCTGGTGCTTTGGAACGAGCTGTGCCAAAGCCGCTCGCAATTCCTGGAAAGAAAAGAAGAAAAGAGGAGATTTATCAAGAGAGATCCAGAATGCAGGAGGAAATATCCCGGCTTACTTGCTCATCGACCACACGGACATCAGAGATTGCTTTGGCAGATCTCTTGCTGGAAGAGGATTCTTTTCGCGATGGCGTCCCATTTTCGCCGGCATCCACAGGGGCGGCGCCGGCGGTTTCAAGCACTCGCTCTACTTCGTCACAATGCTGCTCCTTTACCTCCTGCAATCGATCAACCTCTCCAGCCTGCGCAATCGAGAAAACGTTCGATCGCCTTCTTCTCTTGGGCATCTCCTCGATAAACCCTAGAAATTTCCCCTTATTCTAGGGCTAACACTAGTCGGAGATATGGCGATGGCTTCCGGAGGCGCTGGAGCTGCTGGGATCGCCGCTGGAGCAGTGAGCAGTAGCAATGAAGGCGGCAGTGGAGCATTCAAGCTTCTCAAACCCGGACCAAGTCAGTGATTCTTCCTCTCTCCTTCTCTAGGGTTTTTGTACGAGAGCGTGAGCGCGATCCTTTGCTTACGCTCTTTTGCTCTACTGTAGGACCGCGAGAGCTGACCGGTGCTGTGGATTTGATCACGCACTATGGCCTCCGCGAGCACTACGAGACATACACGAAGAAATCCTTCCCAGCGTCAATTGCCGAGTCCAAGTACCTCCGGGACGTGGTCGGAGACATGGAAATTCGCAAAGGCGATGGGATGGAGCTTGGGCAATTGCTCAGACCATCGCCCAGCGACGGTTTCCCGGTGGACATCCGTCCTTTTGATCTGGAGACGCTGAGACGATGTTTCACGTTTCGAGAAAGTGGGCCAATTTCTCTGCCAGAAGTAAGTTTTAGAGTTCTTTCTTTGTGTTCTTGGCTGAATGTGTGGCTCGGCCAGGCCGATCGAGGGCAACCAACGATTGGAAAGACGAAAGATGAGGAGAGAAGGAAGCACAAGAAACACAAGCACAAGGATAAACACAAGCACAAGGACAAAGACAAAGAGAAGGACAAGGAGAAGCGTAAGGAGAAGCACAGGGACAAAGATGCAAAGGGAGAGAATGGCGAAGAAAAAAGGAAGCATAAGAAGAAGGTAACTCTCGGCTAGCTCTTCTCTTCTTTGTGGTATGTAACTACAAAGTGGATGATCTTAGAAGCGACGGCATGAGGGTGAAGAGGAGGAAGGCGATGGTCACAAGCACAAAAAGAAGAAGGTATTCACGGAGAAATCCTTAGTTCTTTGCTCAGCGTATCGATTGATTCTTCTCTCTTTTTTTTCGCAGCACAAGAGCTCTCCAAATCCGGATGCTGTGGCCGCGGTTCCTTCCGCTACTGCAGCGGCTGCTGCCACTGTAAAAGTACGATAGGACGAAATCCCTCCTGGAAGAATTTGCTGCAAGGAGCGAATGTAAACTTATCCGCGAAGGTATGACGAAAATCGTTCTATGGTGTTAACTTACACGCAGTGTTTTTGTTCCAGGGAAGCGATTTTCTGCTAAGAAAGCCTGCCAATTTTGTAAATCTTGATTATTATTCATTTTTTGAGGCAAAAATCTCTCGAATATTATTGAGCTTTGCATGCATCGTGTTTAGCAACAGAAAATAGTAGCAGTGTTATTCTTACTTATGAATCCAATTGATCAAATATAAGCATGTTTGTAATTGATTAATTTTATTGCATTAGATGGTAGAATAAAAAAGAATATACTAAAACGGTTTTAAAAGTTTATAACATGTTTATAAATTATACATACAAAATTAATCTAAATAAATAACAATTGTTAGATGGTAAGATATTTTAGAATATCCAAGCATAATATTTTGCTCAAAAAAGAATAAAAAGAACTCGTCGCCTGAGAGATTCGAACTCTCGCGGGGAAACCCCATGTACTTAGCAGGCACACGCCTTAACCACTCGGCCAAAGCGACAAGCTATGCAAGCTTCTGCAGACTCTTACTATCTGATATATTTTCTTCTGTCTAAATGTTTCTAGGGCTTAAGCACTTCCAGCCAGACCCCGGAATGCGGCCAACGAATCGAGCTTTCGCACCTCCATTCCAGTGCCGCAGGTATGCGCGTCAATCCCGCCATCGCTGGATCGATCATTCTCAGGGCAAAGATGGCGGATGGGCGAGCGATTGCGCACGGCTATGCGGTGAGCACTGGATCCAGGGCTTCCAGGACAGGCACTCGATCCTCAAGAACGCGTCCAGCGCCATGGAGAGCAAGGTCTTGTGGGAGATGGCCTACTGGAGATCGTGCCGGGCGCTGGATTTCTTCGTCCCCAAGAATCGCCCCCTCCATCCCAAGCTGGCCGCGCAGCTGGATCCACTGCGCGAAGCGGTGCTCTCGCAGCGATACGATTGGGGCGGCACCGGCACGCTCTATCTCACTCCAGCGTTCCTCTCCCCGACCAAGCTTCCCGAGCTCCAGGATCGGGTAGTCCAGGAAGTTCTTCTCATGATCTTGGAGCCGGTGTTTGAGGCGCGGTTCTCGCATCGATCCTTCGCGTTTCGGCCCGGAAGAACAGCGATGACAGCGCTCAAGTACATCACGGGCAGCTTCCAAGAGTGTACGTGGTTCATCACCGCCAAGACGTCGATCCTCGAGAGCCTGGAGCTGGAGGTGGCGATGGAGATCTTCTCTCGCGTCGTCCAGGACGAGTTGATCGTCAAGCTCGTCAGGGATGGCCTCTCGGTGGAGACGAGAGACACCATCGTCCCGGAGGAGTACTTCCTCTCCAAGAAGAAGAAGTGGCGAGTGATGGAGCAAGAGATCCATCGCCTGACGAGGGAGAAGAATCGACCATTCTGGCTCAAGTGCTTCCTCGCCATGGGACCGATCGAGGGGAAGAACTCGCCACACTGGGGAAGCTGCAAGATCTTGAGCCCCCTGCTGCTCAACATCGTCCTGGACGAGCTCGATCGATTCGTGGAGCGCGAGATCGAGGAATTCGACGCCGCGCAGGGGCAGGGCCAGGTGATGGAGTACGTTCGCTACGCCGGGCATTTCCTCCTGGGGATTAAAGGCGCCGACGAGGAGATCGTCGCGATGGAGGCCAAGCTCCGCGAGTTTTGCCGTGACAAGCTCAAGCTCGAGCTCTTCCCGGAGATCTTCCACCTCTCGCAAAAGGTCCCATTCCTGGCTCACACGATCCAGGCCAGCGCCGACGCGGCTCTCGAGCATCGAATTCCTCGGAGCCGCGAGAACTCGCGGGAGGTGAGCAAGCAGAAGATCCGGCTGGTGGCCAGCATGAAGCACTGCGTGGAGAGCCTGGCGCGATTGAAGATCCTGGAGCTCCCGGCCGGGCAGAGGATGAAGATCCATCCGTGCTTGCGGCTGCTCAAGGCGCGCCAGGAGGACGCCAACCTCCAGGTCTCGGATCTCCTCCATCTCCTGGCCGGCTTCTATCGCCTGGCGATCAACCGCAAGAAGATCACGGTGTTCCTGACGTTTGTCCTGCGATCGTCCCTGGCGATCATGTACGCTTCCAAGCACCGGCTCCAGAGGAGAGCGCCCGTCTACAAGCTTGGCGGCGATGATCTCAGCTGGAAGATCAAGGGAAAGAAGGGAGTTTTCGAGTATGCCAGGAGGATCAAGCCTCTCCCCGACGAGATCGTGGGGATTCCATTCCGGCATTCGTGCCAAGTGCTGCCACCTTTGTTCTTGCCTGTGACTAAGAAATGGATGCCTTTTCATGAGATTTGTCTTGAGAGATACATCGAAGGGAAGAGGCCTGGAACTTTGGAGAAAGAGACTGAAAGATATAGAGATGCCAGCATAGATTTGCACAAAGGTCTAATCGACCTAATGTTTGAGTTTGATTGCAGGAAGCCATTATCAGAAATACTTCAGAGATGCAATGATACTTAAAACCTTAAGACAGAATTATGATTTACTTGTGTAGTGAGAAGAAAAAGATTATGAATCTTGCAATCTTTGAAATAATCCCAAGAGCTGGAGCTGGAGTTTCTGCTTCTTTCACCTCCAACACAGGAGTTGGATTGGAAGGATGAGCTGATTCATTGTGATTTCTCTCGGGAAACTCATCTAGAATCAAAGCCTCATCCTCATTTTCCATGGCCAAAGAATCACCCGAAATCGAAGTTTCATCTTGTTTTTTCTTGTTTCTTCGCCGATTCTTGTTCTTGTTCTTCTTCTTCTTCGCTTCTTCACCATCTTGTTCAAGAGCCTTTTCACATTCCAAATCCAAGACTTCCCAGCTATTCACCGCGATCTGGACACCCTTTCCCTTGGACTTCTCACTCCCAGAGTTTTGAAATTCCTTGCTAGCTTTCCTCACGGGCTTTTGGAAACCATCCTCGTCATGGAGAGCCAACTCGATATCTCGTTTGATAGCTCGGAGAGGCCTCTCTAATTCATCGTCATCTTCCACCACCTTGGATGCCTTGCCCTTCCTAGAGCTTGATCTTGGAGCATAGCCAGACGTCCCAGTGACCTTCGATTCCAAAACCTTTGATCCCAAAACCTTGGATCCAACATCTAGATGGTTGGACTTGACAATCGTGGGCTGTGCCTTTACCTCAGAGGAGATCTTCTCCCAAATGCTTTGCTGCCTTGTCACAGCAGCATTGCTCATCGTGCTCAACACTGGGAACTCCCCAGCGTCTAAAACCTTGGCTGCCATAGCTCCAATCTTCTATACCCTAAAACAACCTCTTAGAGCTCCAAGCTATATAAGCTAGAAAAAGGATAAAAAAGGTTCTGGGTATAACCTAAAATAGTTTTCCGAGAGATCGTCAATTTAACAGAATCTGTTAAATCCTCGAGAGGTTCAAGTTTTGAGCGGGCATTCCATTGTGGGGATTTGTGGGTTGGATGATTGAATGGTTAGGGTTTCAAGCACAATCAATCCATCTCTGGCTTCCTCTGGATTTCGATGGCTGGAGAGAAATTCTTGTGGCATTTCTTGCTCTTTGCAGAGCTATTTGTGAGTTCTGCTGTGCATCTAGCTTATGGGCTTGTGATATTTGGATCAGCAGTCCTTGCAGATCTATTGAGTGGCCGATCGATCGACTCAGCATTTACTGTGGCATCCGAAGCCGTGAATCCGAGTGTCGCAACTTCAATTGACGGGGGCATTGCCACCACCGACACCCGTGATGGATCGGATGTCACGCCTGTTGTCTTGCTTCACGGGATCTTTGGATTTGGGAAAGGGGTGAGTGTTTGTTTTTTTTTTTTTTATGTTTGCTTTATATTGTCGATTCTGGATTGAATAGAAGCTGGGAACAATTTCATATTGGGCTGGCGCTGAGAAGAAATATGGACGAGTTCTTGTGCCGGATCTCGGCTCCTTGACAAGTATTCACGACCGGTTTTCTTCTTTCCAGCCTTTCCTTTCCTCGAATTTGGCATAGTTTCTCTAAGTTCTTGTTTTCTTATTCTTTTTTGTGAGCAGTGCTTGTGAGCTGTTCTACTTTTTAAAAGGAGGAACTGTTGATTATGGTGCTAGTCATAGCTCCGAGTATGGGCACGCACGATTTGGAAGGACGTTTGAGCAAGGTAGCTTGCGAGCTGTAAGAAAAAGAAGAACTAAAAATCGCAGGGAATTCTGGCAGGGCATTTTCCGGAGTGGGATGAACATCGACCAGTGCATTTTGTTGGCCATTCCTCCGGAGCTCAAGTGGCACGAGTCTTGCAGGAAATGCTTGCAAACAAGGTGCGTATTCGGCTTTTCTTTCGTTTCCTTCCTCTAGAAAAAGTCATATTGCTCCTCTCTACAGGAATTTCCTGGCTACGAAAATGCATCCGCGGACTGGGTGCTTAGCATCACAGCCTTGTCCGGCGCTCTCAATGGAACAACTCGAGTTTACATCGATGGAATCCAGTAAGAACAACGTTGCTCACAAACCATCCTCGTCTAATGCTTGTGTTGCTCCGTAACACCAGACCAGAGGATGGTTGCACCTTAAAACCTCTCTGCCTTTTGCAGCTATTGCGTGTGGGTGCTCTCGTCTACGAGTGGCTGGACATAAGCTACCTTAAGAACTACTATAGTTTTGGTTTTGATCACTACAATCTCCAGTGGCAGAAAGCTGGATTGATCGGTCTGGCTTCGTCCATTGCTGGTTACTCTGGTCCTTTTGCTACCGGAGACTGGATACTGCCAGACTTGAGCCTTCAAGCGGCAGCACGAATTAACCGGAAGCTAAAGACTCATCCCAATACGTACTATATAAGGTTTGCTCGTAGTTTCTGTGTACCTTATACTGATGTTTCTTTGCAGTTATGCAACGCAGAGAACAATGAAAGTCTGTGGCAAAACAATACCGTCGAGTTTACGCGGGATCCATCCTTTGCTCCTTTTGCGAACCTTGGAGATGTGTTTGTGGCGTCATCCCGGCCATCTTTCGCTTCCATTTTCCGGATACAGGTATAAGTTTTTGTAGAAAAGTAATTTTTTTCTGGCTTTCGTTTTCTTACGCGTTTGTTTCCAGAGATGCCGATTGGCAAGACAACGATGGGGCATTGAACACGATATCACAGCTTTATCCGAGATTTCCATTCAGCCATCCAAATTCTTTGTTGGATTCTTTGCAGGGCGATCAACCATTAAAACGAGGTCTCTGGTAAGCTGGCCGTGAAGTTTCTCTTCTTGTCTATGTTTAATTGGATGACTTCTCACAGGTACTACACAGTTTTGGAAGCAGACCACATCTTTTTTATAATCGATCGCGAGCGTGCCGGCGTTCATTTTGACGTTTTGTACGATAGCATTTTTGAGCGCTGCAGGAAGCAGATGGTTAAATCGACAATTCAAGCTGTGAAGGATGCCTCGCAAGCTTTGACAGGTTGACACAATTCTTCATTTTTTCTTGGTGTTTGTATACTAAATCTAAGCGACTAATCATACAAGCACTCGAGTGTACTCGAGATGTGATTTTTGAAGAGCAAGCTTCGTGAGACGCTTGAGGATGGTAAAAAAACGCTACTATGACACAAAGTTTGATTTTTCAGCGAAAAAACACCGATGGTTTCTGATGAAAATGACAAAATTGTACAGGAAAAATGGCGGTCCACAGTTTGGAACTTATCCACATTGAAAGTACTTGAGCCGCAAGTATTTCTTCTCGTTCGTCAGCTTTAAAGGGACGAGCGGCTCAGTTTCTCCTTCTTTTTTTTTTTTTCCTCCCTTTCGTCCTTGCAGGTGAAAGATTGTGGACACCGTCTTTATCAAATCCAAGGCCACAACGTCAACACGTTATTTGATGATATGGAGCTCAAGACAAATGGTTTGGTCTTCTCGCCGCTATCGTGTCGCTGACAGTAGGTTTGCTGGTTGGACGATGGAGCGCAGCGCAGAGAAATGGTTTTTTGGCTCCAGGCGTTACAATGCATATGCCACCACGGCAATAACGAAGAACAGTGAAATTTAATGAAGAAAGAAGCATTGTCAAGGACGTACCAGGCACAAGGGCTGCCGCGTGTTTGTCTTCTCTTGGGAAATTATTGGAATCTTCTCCTGGAAATTCTTTTTTCTTTTTGGAGCTCTCATGACAGAAGATTTTCCCTCCAAAGAATAAATCAAACTTCCATCTAAGAAATCTAGATTAGGGTTTTAGGGTTTTGGCAGGTGAGCAAGCAAAGAGGTGAGAGATTTCTTTCTATTCCAACTAGGGCGCGCTATTCATCTCTCACGATGCGTCTCTCAGCGGCGACAGTGGAATCCGGGGCGAGTTTCGAGAATGCGACACCGGCGTGAAGATTGGCGAGTGGATCTTTGGCCTGATCTCTTCCAGCTGCCGGATTACCTCCTTGATGTCCGGGCGTACCGCCGGCGATGGCGCGCAGCATCCCATGGCCAGCTGAAGGGCTTGGAGGAGGCCGTCCTCCATCGGGCTCCGCAATCCTCGTAGCAGATCGAGATCAAACAGCTCGGCCGTCCTCTCCTCGATCACCGCGGTTTTCACCAATGTGGGTAAGTCCACCACCGTGACGCTATCGTTGTCTCCAGCGGCTAAGTTTCCGGGTTTTTTCCCTGTCAGGAGCTCCAGCAGGATGATCCCGAAGCTGTAGATGTCGGTCTTGGTGTTGGCTTTCTTGATCCTGGTAAGCTCCGGCGCCTTGTAGCCTTGGGTAGCTTGAGCAGTGATCATCTCGTTGCTTGCCGCAGCGTTCATGAGCAAATGGAGGCCAAAGTCGGATAGATGTGGCTCGAAGTTCTCGTCAACCAAGATGTTCTTCGACTTGAGGTTCCCATGCAGCAGGGGAAGGTGCAAGCCTGTGTGGAGATGGCCCAGTCCTCGAGCTGCTCCCAGTGCGATTTTGTGCCGTATTGCCCAAGATGGAGCTGGAGCGTAAGCGGTGGATCCTGATCCAGGCAAAAGGTTAGCATTCTTTTCCTTTAGTTGACGTCCTACTGAGTGTAACCATGCAGGGAAAGCAGAAAGAAAGACTTACTATGTATCAGCTCTTGGAGGTTTCCCTTGGGAATGTAGTCGTAAACGAGCAGCTTTTCGTCTTTTGGTCCGTGGTAATAAGCTCGAAGAGGTACCAGATTTCTATGGCGGATAAGTCCCAGCTCCTTGACAGCGGACACAAACTCGTCCCGGTCCTTGACACTTCCATCGCGGAGCAGCCTGAGAGTTATCATCGGCCCAGCCTGGAGCTTGGCTTTGTACACGGTGCCGTAGCTCGTCTTTCCCAACACTTCACCTGACGCATTAAGTACCTGGTCGGCGTTGAATCGCTCGCCTCCCTCAAATGCAACAAGCTTTCCAGTCGTAGCATCCTCTGCCTCGTCAAGCTCACGGTGAAGTGACGGAGAAGTCGTCAGCTTTGACGCTATTGGAGATCTGTTGCTACTACAAATCCCGATGAGAAGTGATAGCAGCAGAACAGTGGCTACGAGAACTCCAATTATGATACCGGACACTGCCCCAGCGGATAACTTGCTCGACCCCGTGGAAGGTGCCGCCACCAGTGCTGGGGAAGTAGCTGGAGCTGCCGCATTGGATTGAATACTGGTTGCTCCCGGTGCTGCTACTACTCCTCCGAGAAGGATGTTGTTGCTTAAGTCGAGCTCCGTCAAGCTTGGAGCCAGGGACTTGAGGAACTCAGATGGAACCAGGCCGGAAAGATTGTTGCTGTTGAGGCGGAGAGATGTCAAGTTAGAGCACCTGGCTTTTGGATCTGCGGCAACTGGAATGCTTCCGGAGAGCTGGTTGTGATCCAAGTCAAGCTCGGCGAGGACACCACACAGCTTCCAGATTGTCGAAGGAATGCTCCCGTTGAGTCGATTGTTACCAAGGTGAATGAAGGCGAGACTGGAGGCATTGGAGATCTCTTCGGGGATGGGACCGGTTAAATTGTTGCTGCTGAGCTCGAGCTTCCTGAGACCCGAGAGAAGACCGATTTCTGGAGGAATGGTGCCGACTAGAGCCCCTTGAAGCTTGGTGAGAGTGATGCTTTCGACAAGAATGGACGGGTCTTGAGCAAGACTGTCATTGAGTGCTGTGGCTGGAACCGAGCAATTCACCGGCGTTCCATCATTGAGCATCCACTGCACGCCT
Organism: Selaginella moellendorffii; assembly: GCF_000143415.4. Taxonomy (NCBI): domain Eukaryota; kingdom Viridiplantae; phylum Streptophyta; class Lycopodiopsida; order Selaginellales; family Selaginellaceae; genus Selaginella; species Selaginella moellendorffii. Next base: position 1,231,517 of record NW_003314281.1, on the reverse strand, counting down.
TGCCAGTTGCATAGAGGATTTTGGAAACTCCAACTTAGCAGCAGCGGCAGAGCCGGATTGGTATCCAAGGCAGGTTTGATTTTCAGCAACGTGGACACATCCTGACTCTGGTTTTGCTGCTGTGCTTGAGCATCTATCAAGAGGATTAGCACCGGCAGCAGGCTGCAACAACACCAGAAACGCCGGTTTTGCTGCTGCCGAAGATTGTAAGCTGCCATCGCTTTGGTGTCTTGGTCCCGTCCCTGGTGAGTTGAGAGCTACTACTACTTCCACTTACAGATGATCATTCATAGCTCATTCATTGATTTCTTGCAGGGGTTTGTTCTCATCAAGGCAGTCACTTGGGGCATGCTGCTCCTGCTACTGCATCCATCACCTCGACAGCAAAGAGCGTGTGTACCAAATATTCGCCGCCTGACACATTTTAAAGGTCTGTGCAATTCAGCATGCTCTATAGACTCTTACTCACAACTCACACGCATATATATATTTTTTTCCCTTCTTCTCGGCTTTGCTCTCCAGGCTATGGCATCGCAGAGCTTGCAGCGCACTCCGGAAACGGGCACGGCAGTGTAGGCGGATTCTTTCGAGTTTAAAAAGAAGCTGCGACCATGCAACAAACGCTCTGAGACACTGGAGCTGGAAACAAGCCAGAAACCGTGCTGCTGCTCGGCTGGGGCCACAAAAAGAACTGCTCTTGGTGAGACTTATGGTTGTCTTTGCAGTCTATTCCTCTTATCTACTTAAGACTTTGCAGGTAGTGAATTCATTCACCTTCACAAGGATTTCAAAGAAATAATGCTCCAACAAGTCTCTCCCTCTACAGGTTCGTGTTTATTTGGTCCACGGTGGCGGCAATCCTGGTCCAAGTTTTAACACATTTTTGTGTGAACAGTGGGCGAAAACTCGGCGGCAGAAAAGTCTGATGAGATTTCTTCACGGAGGAATAAAATAAGGAAAAGGTAGCACTCGATCCCTGCAGAGGAAAAATCCTCGGTGTGGCCAAAAAGAGGGGTCATGCGGCGACGAGAGTGACGAGATCCGAACCAGTCAAGGTGACTGATTGATTTTTGAGGAGCTCGAGATCACCCCACCCATACTCTCAGGTTTGACTTTTCTATGTTTTCTTCGATTCTAGAGAAAGGCTGGATGATCTTCGCCCCCCCTGACACACTCACACGTTCTCCAGGACTAAACAAAGGCTTGATCCAACGCTAAGGAAAGCTGGAGAATCAGGATGGATCTCTGGGGATCTACGATACGCGTAAACAATCTCGGGTCCAGCCATGCTTGAAAGGTGGGGAGAAAAATCTTGTTTTATGGGTACCTCTCTCACGCTCTTGTTTGTATTGTCCCAGAAGAAATAAAGGGGAGTAAAGGCATGAGCTTTTTGCTCGCTCGCTGGCCACTTTCTTTCACAGCGTTGTATTTTAACCTCCTTTGTTGATCTTGACGCTGGAGGCTTTGGTGGGTGCAAGTGGCTTAAAGGCGTTCATGGACAATTCGTTGCGTTGACTCTAGAGGCAGGTCACACCAACTTGTCAATCCACTTTGACTTTAGGGCTTGGCTTTTGTGGAAGATTCCAGAGAATAGAGCCTACCTTTTGCTGGTCGCGGGTTCGACTCCTTTGGTGTTGGAAAAGTGTAAAAAGTGCCACATGACGTGTCTCCGTGACGTGTCCCTTACGCGCCAAGTGTGATATTTTTCGAGCTTTCTTGCTAGGGCTCTCTTCTTCTCTCTCGGGCGATGGCAATGGCGCTGGCGTTTACATCGGGCTTGAATCTGGCTCCTGGGATGGCGATCGATTCGTCGCTCGTGAGAGCACGGCAAGGTACTCGTCCGCGGCCGTCTAGATTCAAATGTAGGGCTCACGCTGGTAGAAGCAGCAGCGGCAGCACCGGCAAGAGCTACTATGGCTATGATCTGTATGAGCTCCTTGGCGTCGAGAATTCCGCGCCACAGCCGGAGATCAAGAAAGCATACCGATGGCTCCAGAAGAAATGCCATCCGGATGTCGCCGGCGAGCTGGGACACGACATGTCGATTCTTCTCAATGAGGCCTACGCCATTCTCTCCGATCCGACCAGCCGTGGTTCATACGACGCTGTAAGATTTTCTTTCTTCTTTTCTTTTCTGGAAGACATGAGTTTCTCTTCTTTGTTTTCACAGGTCCGTGCTGAATGGATTCAGTTCGAAGGATTCACGGGCGAGCCGCTCTATTCCAGATGGATGGGACCAGCAAGCGAAGAAAAGGCCGTTTTTGTGGACGAAGTACGCTGCATTGGCTGCTTGAAGTGTGCTCTCATTGCGTCCAACACTTTTGCTGTTGAGAAACGCTATGGTCGAGCTCGGGCAGTTTCACAGTGGGGTGATTCGAAGCCAGTTATCGACGATGCTATCCGAGCTTGTCCCGTGGATTGCATTTCGTAAGTTTTTCTAGTGATTGAAGATTTTCTGTTTCTAAAAGCTTTGTTTCTATAGGTGGGTGGATAGAGGGAAACTAGCAGCTCTCGAGTATCTCATGGCTAAACAGCCTCGCTATACGGTAAACATAGAGCCTGAAAACAGCCCCGGCGAGCGTGCAATCGACGTTTTCAAGAGCGCAGAAAAGTTCTTGAAGAAAAATGCAGAGTTTCAATCTGAAAAGGTACGCAGTTCTTTTTGTACTTGATTTGTAGCTGACACGCGCTTTTCTTCAGGAAAACCCTGCACAGAAATACAGAACGGCTGCTACTGATGCTATACAAGCCCGAGCTGGAAGGTGGTGGCATTTTTTTGTTGGGAAAAGCTACTCCTCATCGGACGACTTCGATCATGCGAGATCCTCGCAGGGAGCAATCGTTCCGCTCAGCTGGTTCGCTAAGGATGTGTATAATCAAGCCTTCAGGGGATCACTGTTCGCACAAGGCAAGATGAAAGCTTTGTACGAAGCCGTCACTCAACAACGGGAATCTTCCTATGCTCAAGCTGAGGAGTACTGGGAACCTCTCAGTAACGTAACTACCCCCATTGAGAACTCGTCATCAACGTCTACAACGCCTGCCACCCGTGTTGACGCGGCCACTAAAACACCACCTCGGATCCACCGACCATCGGAAAAGCAGCAAAAGCTTTTTATGATGAGACAAGCTGTTCCAGTGGCGGTCTCTTTGGCTGCGGCTCTGGTTGTCCAGTTTCAAACGGTATCCAGCTCCCAGATATCTCAAGCTGCGGCCAGTTCAGGAGCGGCACACTCAGATCGGTTCAGCTCAGTGCTCCAGGACCTCGCCTCGACTCCAGGCATGCAGCCACTTCTTGCTGGCATCGTCTGGTACGTGTTAACTTCCGTAGCCTGCAGCTGTGTAGCTCTATTCGTCGACGACTCTCAAACGTAACAGCAGCTCTTGGCTCGAGAGCAAAGTTTCCATTGCTCTTTGGTACGCATGACTTAACTAAGGTGAGTGGAAAAAAATTCAAGCTTTTTAACTTGATTGAGTATACATGATATAAGCCGCACTGTTTCCAGGATCCAGCTCAAGAACACGCTCGGCAGCAGCTTTAGCTCGTGTCAAGTCGTTGTGAACTCGACAAGCGTCCAGCATCATCATCCAGGCCATGACATCTGGCTCCGTCATTCTCCTGAGCAGCCTTTCCGCCTCGTCCAGATATCCAACCCGGCCGAGCAAGTCGATCAAACACCCGAAGTGCTGCGGCTCCAACAAAATGCGGTAGTCCTCGCAGCAAAGTCCGAAGTACTTGCATCCCTCCTCGACAGTCCCAGCAGCATTGCAAGCCGAGAGGACTCCGACAAAGCTCACTTCGTCCGGCTCGACACCGTCCTGCTGCATCCTGTGAAACATCCACAGCACCTTGTCACTGTGACCAGCGACCGCGTACGCCGAGATCATCGTGTTCCAGCTGACAGTGCTCCGGTACTTCATCCCATCGAAAACTCTCGCGGCCTCCTCGACGCTGCCACACTTGGAGTACATGTTGACGAGCGCGTTCCCGAGCTGGACGTCGACTTTGATGCTCTCATCGCTGGAGATCCGAGCGTGAAGCCGTCGGCCCTGGGAGAGATCCGTGAGACGAGCACAGGCATTGATGAGCGGCACGAAAACTATACCGTCGAGGAGGAGCTCGCGATCGTCCAGGCACTGGGCTTCTATCAAGCGGAAGATCTGGAGCGCCTCGTCGAGCTCTCCAAAGTGGACGCATGCAGAGATCATGGCAGTCCAGGCGATGACGTTGGGACGTCTCACAGCTCCAAAGGCCAGGCGAGCGTCGTCCAGGCTTCCACAGTTGGTATACATGGTGACAAGAGCTCCGCCGACGATCACATCACTCTCGAGCTTCTTCTCGGCGATTAAAGAATGGAGAAACTTCCCATCGGCCAGAGCCGAGCTGTTCGTGCAAGCGCTGAGGGTGGCGACGAGCGTGATCTTGTTGGCGATCACGCCTTCGTGCTGCATCCTCCGGAAGAGATGGAGAGCGTCGGAGCTCCGCCCCTGCTGCGCGAATCCAGTGATCACCGCGCTCCAGGCGATCACATCCGGCTGGAACATCTCATCGAGCATCGAGGCGGCGGTGTCGACGTCCCCGCACTTGCCATACATGTTGGCGAGCGAGATCGCGACGGAGCGATCGCGAGTGAGGCCGGACTCCTCGCAGCAGCGGTGGATCATCCTTCCAGGATCGAGGAGCTCGCGGGAATCGCTACAGGCGTGAAGAACAGCGACGAATGTCACCTTGTTTGGAGCGATGCCTTCCGCGAGCATGCGCTGGAAGAGACGCAGCGCGGCGGTGGGATGCCCGGCGTGGGCAAATGCGGTGACGATGGTTGTCCAGGAGACGACGTTGCGATCGCGCATGGAATCGAAGGCCGCGAGCGCGTCGCGGGCGCTGCCGCATTTGGCGTACATGCCCAGCAAGTGATTCGAGAGGAAGAGTGGGGGATTTGGCAGCCGCGACGCAATGTGGGCGTGGAGGGCTTTGCCGTCGCCGAGAGCCCGGCGCTCGCCGCATTGCTGGAGAAGAGTGGCGTATGTGTGGATGTCGATGGAGGCGTGATTGTGGAGGAGCGATTCCATTCCATTGCACGATTTACTCAGGAACCCTAATTCCTCCACAAGGGACGGTGGATCTCTACTTTGCGGGAAACTTATTTAAATATTGTCCGTCCGATCTAACAGTAATTTAGGGCATGGCTATGGCGCTTTGAGCGCATGGAGAGTCTATTCGATCTGGATTCCAGCAGCTATACACGCGCAGTCTCACTCGCCCAACATCGGAATTTAGCTCCGGAGGTTCCATGATCGACAAAATGTGCGGCGGAGAGCGAGGATTTGATGAGAAAGTTCTCGGCCGAGGAGCTCCTCTCTCGCCTCAAATCCTGCGCCAAGGCCAGGGATCTGGAAGAGGGCAAGCGGTTGCACCGCTACATCCAGGGCGATCCCCGCCTCGCCGCCTCCAAGATCGTCGCCGAGCACCTCCTCGCCATGTATGGCAGCTGCGCAGACCTCCGGGCGGCATCGCTCGTCTTCGATTCCATGATCCACGACCCCGACACTCGCTCCTGGAATCTCATGCTCTTCGTCTACATCCGCAATGGATTCGTGGGCGAGGCCAGGAAGCTCTTCGATCGAATGCTCCCGGTCGCGGATACAATCTCGTGGAACTCCATGATCTCCGCATATGCCCAGAGAGGGCATCTAGACGCCGCAAGAACACTCTTTCAAAGCATGCGCCGCCACCGCGACCTAGTGACGTGGAACACGATGGTCACGGGCTACGCCCAATCGCAGTGCGCCAGCTACGCAAAGAAAATCTTTGACCGGATGCCCGCGTGGAACGAGGTTGCGTGGAATTGCCTCATTTGCGCCAGCGAACCGGCGGATGCCAAGTGGCTGTTTGACCGGATGCCCAAGTTGACCGTGCTTGCGTGGACTGGCGTGGTCAAGGCATATGCCGGCGCTGGGAATGTCTATGGCGCCAAGAGAGTGTATGAACAAATGCCCCAGCACGACACTGTCTTGGCCACCGCGATGATCGTCACATTCTCGGAGTGTGGATTGATCGACGAGGCGAGGAGGGCATTCGATGCGATGGGCGAGAAGGATTCCGTGGCGTGCTGCGTGATGGTTTTGCTCCTCGCCCAGAATGGCCGTGTGCTAGAGGCGAAATCGACGTTTGATTCTATGGAGAATCGCAGTGTCGGCGCGTGGAACACGATGGCTAGATCTTTTCTCTGTGACTTTGATGTCGATCGAGCGAGGACGGTGTTTGAGAGGATGCCTCACAGGGATCTGGTGTCGTGGAACTCCATCGTTTCAGCGTATGCTCGGAATGGGTATATGGAGGAATCGAAGTTTCTGTTTGATCAGATGCCGGAGAGGGACGTGATCTCGTGGACGGCGCTGGTGATCGCTGGGGAGCAGTGCTGCAGCATCGATCTAGCGCTGGCGGTGTTTGAGAAGATCCCTCACAGGAACACGGTCTCGTGGAACTCGGTCATTGCAGCGTATGCGCAGAGCGGCTCGTTGGGCGATGCGAAGGCGAAGTTTGACGAGCTTCCAGAGAGGGATATGTGTTCTTGGACGAGTCTGGTCCCTGGATTCGCTCGCGCTGGCCTGTTTGATGAATCCATGGTGTTGCTGGAGAGGATGCCGCAGCTCAACGTTGTGTCTTTCAACGCAGCGATCATGGCATACGCTCTAAACGGTTTCTGGGAAAAGTCTCGCAAGACTTTCGAGCAGATGCCACAGCGGGACGTCGTCTCGTGGAACAGCATGATCGGAGTTTACTGCCAGTTTGGATTCCTCGACGAGGCCAGGGCGCTGTTTGATCAGATCCCGCAGAGACAAGTCGTGTCGTGGAGCTCGGTAGTCTCGGGCCTCGGACAAAACGGGTCTCTTGATGAAGCGAGGGATGTTTTTGAGAGCATGCCTGGACGAGACGTCGCGGCTTGGAACGCTATGGCCACGGTCTACGAGCAAAATGGTTTCCTCCGAGAGGCCAGGACTACTTTCGACGAGATGCCTTGCCAGGACACAGTGTCGTGGAACGCGATGATCCGAGCTTACTCGCGATCGGGGCGAGCGATCCAGCTCTTGAGGGCGATGAACTTGGCTGGTTTCAAGCCGGACAAGACGACCCTCGCAAGCGTGTTGACGTCGTGCAGCCATGGAGGCATGGTTTGCGAAGCTCTGGCTCTCTTCTCTGGCATGGCCTGTGACTTTGGCGTGGCTCCCGCGAGAGAGCACTTTTGCTGCGTGATAGATATCTTTGCGAGGTCGGGGCAGCTGAGCTTGGCGCACGGGATTGCGGCGGCCATGCCTTTCGAAGCTCACGACGTTGTGTGGGGGATTTTGCTCGCGGCTTGCGCTGCGAGCAAGGATGAGATTGCTGGTGTCCGAGCAGCTGAGAAGGCGCTGGAGATGGATCCCGGAGGAACCTTCTCATACGTTTTGCTGGCAAACTTGTATGGTTCCAGTGGCCCGGATGATCGATTCGAGTAGAGCTGGACGTAGAAGATTGATGACGGGAGTAATGAAGGCCATATACTGTGGCTACAGGTGTGACTCTGAAGTGTGGCCTTGGTTTTGTATCTCAAGGTGACATTCTAGGCTCCCTTTCTCTATGTTGTTAGTGTGTACCGTACTTAAGGTAGCAATGCCTGAGGATGAAATTGCCTGTTTGTCACAAGGAACATGGAGGGGATCTCCAGAACATTGCACCCCTGTGATGAAAAGGGATCAGAAGCGGTTCTCGGACTCCACCTTGAGGTATGACTGTGATAAATTGGTGACAACAGTATTTCTTCATTAGAGCTAGTTGGGGGAGAGCGAGAAGCTTGTAGCCAACTTTTTCCAAATGGCCAGGGGACGAGATTGATTCGCTGTGTGGACAATGCGGTGAAGGCAACGAGAGCAAGGAGACGAGACGAATCAAAACTGAGCTTCTCGTCCAAATGCAGGTAAGCTGTAAACCGAAGAAATGAAGAGAAGCTCTTTTGGTTCACAGGGTGTTGGAAACAATGACCAATACGGTCTCGTTCTCATGGCAACAAGCACTCCATAGATCATGTGAATCTTTCCATCACTTAATTCATGATAGTTCACTCAATTTCACTTATTTTAGGGTCACTTTTACTATAACAATTTGGTTGGTGAGCTAAATAAGTTTAACTTTCAGAATCTCTAGGATTTATAAATTTCCTTTTTTTATATTGCAAATTATACTATTACATGTTAAAGAAATGTAAATAAAATAGAACATTTAATAAATATTTAATTTAATATAAAAAGTTATAAGTATATAATATATTAATTATAATACTATAGTAATATAGTTAATTAAATTAGTTATAGTATTTATTTAAATATAAAAATGGATATTACATTAAGTTTTAAATGAGCGTATACTAAGGTTACAGAAATGTCACAACCACAGCCACTACTAGTTTTTTACTAATTTATATTATATAAAATTGATATACATATTATTATATCCTAAACAACATTTATACCACTTTATAACTTTTTTATATGGAAATATATTTTAAAAACTTTTAAAAAGAGTGAGAAAAGATTAAAAAAAACTTTAACTCCATACATAAGCATTTCTGAAAATTTGTATAAATTAACTTTGTTTTTTAGCCCATAATTTTTTAGGATTTTTATGACTATACACTTTATGACTATTAAAAAAATAAAAACTAAAAAAAAAAAAATAAAAAGTCTAAAATATTTTTTATCTATTTTTTACAACAATGTGAATATCAAAATTAATTTTTGCTATGGTTGGCACCTTTTATTTCTCAATTTTGTTCCTCTTTAGACACTTTTGAGTTAGAGTTTCAATCATAATAAATAATTATTTATTGTTTTGTATACATTATTGAGGTTGTAAGTTTTTATGTTACAAAGCATTTACTGATATTATAAACTTTATATTGCAAATCATAATATTATATAAAATATTATTAAAAATATTAAATTATTTACTTGTTGATATATAGAAAATTTCAGAAAAATCATTTTAACATTATTTAATTTATGGAGTTATATTTAAATTAAAATTTACATTTTAATATTAACTTCTTTAAAGTTTTATAATGAATAACTTATTACCTTGAAACCTGACTTTCTTTTAATGATGTTGTAAATTTTTAAAGGTCATAAAGTCATTATAAATGTTTCTAAATAAAAAATGAAATTATATTATAGTTTTTCTACTGAAAACTATTTTTATTGTTAAGTATTTCTATCTAAAATAAGTTGATGGTTAGATCAATAAATAATTTGTATCATAATATAAATAATAAATTAGTTTCTTTTGTTTATATATAAACCTTTTTTATTCAAGATTGTAAATAAAATATTGTTTCTCTAATTTAAATAATAGGTTGATTAACTTTATATTATTTTTACTTGCCTATTAATTTTATTGCCACATCTTTAATTTTTCAAGAAAAAATTAAAGTATTATTTTATATAATTTTTCTTTATTAATTTGTGAGTCTTTAAATCCTTTATAAAGTGACATAAAGTTAAAATATTATATATAACTAAATATGTGAATTTAATATTTAATTTTTCCTCATAGTAATACTATTATGAATTTTTCTTTTCTAGGTGGACGAAACTTTTTAATGTTTTCTTCCATTGTTTTTCCCACAAAAATATATATTTAATAGTATATACATGTATTTACAAACCTTACAGCCGAAATTTATATAAACTTTTTATACTAACATTTTTATATTATTCTTTTATTTCTTGTGAAAAATTTATATTAGCACACTGCTTGCCTTACTTTATTTTATTAATACATTTCTAGTCTATATTATAAATTATGCAACATCTATTAATTTATATACTTTTTTATTCTATTACTTGTGTCAATTTTCACTCAAAATGTAAAATATTTTCAATAATGGCAAATATGTGCTAAAATTTGTTAACACTAAGTAGACCTTTTAGATGCGCTAAACTGATGGTTAACACTAAAAAAACACTAAGACTGAAATGGCCCTAGTTAATTCTAGTTTCTTGGTTCCAACGCTTCTTTTCTTTTGATCACTCCCTTCCATTTTAAATCACTCTATCTCACTTTCTTTTAACACAAATGATAGGAAAGCAGGGACTGACTGCATAGTAGATAGCATGGAAAAATGTATTTTGTAAGTTTAATCAATTAGACATAAGTCAACTTCAAAGCTTTGTAATATCTTGCAATCATAACTATGCTGGCAAAAGCCTCCGTCCATAAGTTTTGTTAGCATTTGCTCAGGAAGGATTTACAACAGATCTTCATCTCGCAGTTGGACATAAAAATGCTAAGAACTCAGAATTTTAAGAACATTCTCACAAGGAGTTGGAGCAGTTTGGGCTTGCAGCAAGTTTTCTGCAATCTGGCTAATGCCAGAGCTCAGGATCTGTCAAAAGAATTTAAATTACCCTGCTGAAGTGAAGCTCATCTTGTTTTGCCATCCCCCATTGTGGCCACCAGATCGACCCAAGCTTTTGACACCTGCTATGGCTGGCGCGGCCCCGTATCCATTAACATTGGAGTTACATGGTCACTCGTCACTAGTCACTCGTCTTTGATTTCATCCTTTGACCGCGAACCGGCAAGTGGCTGTTTGACCACTATTAAGCAACTCTTATTCCTGTGAAAGAGTTTTATCTTACCAAATGCCCTACCTTCTAGGTAGCGAGAGCCGGAATGAATGCTGCGTGCTATGGATTCCACAAGGTCTCCACCACAGGTACACTTTTCACTACCTCGAGCTCGGATAGTTTCCATAGAGCGCGGCTATGGCCTCGCGGTAGTAGGGCTAGCGGCGGTGGAGACGACAAGAGATGCCGGTTAAGCTTGAGGTGTTCTTCGTATCAAAGCGAGCACAACTTTGGAAGAAGACCTCTAGCGGTAATCGGCAGGAACAGTAGCAGCAGCAACAGCAATGACGGGAAGAGAGAAATCCAGGCAACAAGAAAGCCATGGCTTCGAGTTCTACGAGTTAGAATGCGGCTATGGCGGAGGTCGGTTAAGATCTTTTTGTGGTTCTCGGCTGCGAGATTCTCGAGAGCTTTGAGGAAGAACTGGAGGGGGATTTTGGGCGGAGGATTTGTAGCATGCCTCTTCACGGCCGGGAGTTTTTTGGTCCAGCTCTCGGCTGCTACTGCTCCAACCAGCGTTTCTTACTCGACTCTCATTCAATCACTGGAAGCTCAGCGTGTCCAGAGCGTTTTGTTCGAGGAGGGCTCATCTCAAATCTTTTTCAACATCGTTGCCGAGAAAGTGGGATCCGGAGAAGAAGAAGCAAACTCCATGGCTACTTCGAGCGTGAAGAGTGCTTCTTCTTCTTCTGGCAGAGGCAAAGGCACAGGAGAGAAAACTTGGCAGTTTTGTACGAGGAAGATCCGGCACGACGAGAGCTACTTGCTGGGATTGCTGAGAAATGGAGCTGGCAACGTTGAGTATAGCTCGGCTCCTCGATCATTCAGCTCGGTTGCTGCCTCGGTCATCGGCACTCTCCTCACTTTGTGGATCCCGCTCACTCCACTGATGTGGTTGATGCACCGGCAGATCACTGGCAAGGCCGACATGTCCAAGAAACGAAGGAAGAACATCCAGAGCGTCAAGTTTGAGGATGTTGCTGGAGTTGACACTGCGAAAGACGAGCTTCTCGAGGTAAGTTTGCGAAAGAAACTTCGTCTTCCTCTCATGGTTTTTCTTTTCTTCCAGATAGTGTCTTGTTTGAGAGGAGCCTTGAACTTCCGGAGCTTAGGTGCCAAGTTTCCAAAAGGAGTGTTGCTTATCGGGCCTCCAGGAACTGGGAAGACGCTTCTCGCTCGGGCACTCGCGGGAGAGGCCGGAGTTCCATTCTTTGCGGCCTCGGCGAGCGAGTTTGTGGAGATGTTCGTGGGACGAGGAGCAGCGCGCATACGAGAGCTTTTCACCGTGGCTCGGAAGCACGCACCGTCGGTGATCTTCATTGATGAGCTCGATGCTGTCGGAGGACAAAGAGGACGTGGTTTCAACGATGAGCGGGACCAAACTCTCAACCAGGTAGAACAAAAATCTTCTAAGTTCTTCTTTTCTCTCTTGAGTGAGCGAGCTCGTCGTCCTTTGTTCGCAGCTCCTGACTGAGATGGATGGCTTCGAATCCGGGACTGGAGTGCTCGTCCTCGCAGCTACAAACCGAGCCGACGCGCTGGATCCAGCGCTGTGTCGAGCGGGGCGATTCTCCAGGAAAGTTTTCGTGAGGGAGCCCGACTTGGATGGCCGGAGACAAGTTCTCGCTGTTCATATGAGGGGCGTTCGTGTAGAAGGCGATCCGGAAGAGCTCCAGAGATTTGTAGCGAGCATCACGCCGGGCTTTGTTGGTGCCGACTTGGCAAACGTGGTGAACGAAGCAGCGCTCTTGGCCGCTCGACGAGGTAACGAGAAAATCACTGATCCTTTTCTTTTGATCCTTTCCAACTTTTTTTGTGACACTGGTTGATCCAGGACAATCTGCTGTCAATCTCGACAACTTCAGAGAAGCGGTCGATCGATCGAAGTATGGAATTGGCCAAGAACCAAACTTTTTGAGCGATTTTGAGAGGAAGGTGTGCGCTCTTGTCCAGAGCGTGAGAGGCGGAAAGGAAGAACGCTACGTTCAAAGCAACACAATGTAAAGAAAGCCATGGTTATATTATTTTTTATCACCCTTCAAACAAAAAGGTTTCGTTTGTTGTTTTCCTCTAGAACAACGCTTGAGCCCTCTATCTCGAAACTCCAAATTCTTGAATAGTATTTCGAGAATCTCAGATATCTCATCCAAAGCATCCTCACATCGATCTATCAACGCATCCGGATCAAAAAGCGAGGGATCGCGCGGGCATTTGATCCTGAGCCCCGGCGGAGGCTCAACAACATCAAAAGTTGGAGCGCTCTTCCTCTCCATTTGCCTTGGACTGGAAAAACCTTACCCCAACCCCCTCACCTATATAGGCCACCTCACCTTTTTCCCAAAGCCCTAATATCCCGTTTATCAAATTAGGGCTCTCGGAGCTAGGGTTTATCGTTGCCGCACGATGATCCAGTCTTACTCTCGGATCTTCCACTTAGAATGCTTGCTTCCATCGAAACCTTCAAATTATGGCGATTTGGATCGAATCGAGGCAGCGCTGCCTACCCCATGAGAAATTTTGGCCTTTCTTCCTTCCGGCGTTTGGCCGTGAGGAAATTAGGGTTTGACGCTACGGCTATGGCTGCGCAGAGCGCCAATGGCGCCAAAGGAGGATGGATCCCGCCATCGCCTCCAGCTCCTCCTCCTCAGGGATTGATCGTCAACAACACGCTGTGCGGCCACAAGGTGCCGTTCGCGACGAGCGATGGATCCAAACGAGGTGAGGATTTTTCCTTTGCTTTCCTCGATTTCTCCAGCATTGCTACTTCCAGTGACTTGGTATATATGTGGACCGACTGTCTATGATTCTTCCCATATCGGCCACGCCAGGAACTATGTGACATTTGATATTTTGAGGAGAATTCTCGAGGTATATTTCTTTCTTTGAGCTTGCCACCAGCTGGTTTACTCTCATTTCTCCGGCCAGGATTTTTTTGGCTACGATGTTTTCTATGTGATGAACGTTACTGATGTGGATGATAAGATCATCAAGCGAGCTCGTCGGGACCATCTACTGAAAATGTACTTGGAGAGAGTTAAAGATCCCTCAGAGGTACTGCGTTTTCTTGTCTAGTTTGTGTTGCTTACCGCGGAGCTTTCAGGTTATACGAGACCTTACAAAGGCGTTTGATACGGAGAATGAAAAACAGGGGAAGAGTCTAGCAAGTGCAAAGGATGAGTTTGCAAAGGCGAAGGCGTCGCAGAAGAAAGAACTTGAAGAGGTACAGTGATTCGGATGTGTTATTTTTCCGACTAGCTTCTGTTTGTGTTGGGCAGAAAGTAAAGCAGGAGGAGCTTAAGCTTGATAAGGTTCGACAGGCTGAAGAGGCTTTCAAACTTAAACGAGACAAAGATGGCTTAATGGGAATCGATGGCATCAGTCACTTGCTTGGCGACAATGCTGACGACTTTTTGGCTTCGAAATTAGACGATGATCTCGGTCACACTGTTACAGATCATGGGATATATCGGGCTCATGCATCAAGGTACATGCAGTTGAGGTGGGAGAGGTTCTGAAAGTTGGGATGTACAGATACGAGAAAGAATTCTTTGAGGACATGAAGAGTCTTGGGGTTAAACCGCCAGATGTTATCACCAGAGTCACGGAGTAAGTTGTCAAATTTTTCTCTCTTCTAATTTTCTTTTTGGTAAAACCTTTTCAACTGCAGCTACATTTCGAAGATTGTAAAATATGTCGAAACTATCATCGCAAATGGATATGCTTATGAAGTCGATGGCAGCGTATACTTCGATACTGAAGCATTGTAAGCTTCTTAACTTTTCTTGTGCGGTTTCTAACATGCCTTTTCTCAGTAACACAAAGCACACTTATGGAAAGCTTAATCCGGCAGCTGTAGGATGTGTTGGTCTGGCTTCTGAGAGTGAAACGAACTTCAAAACCAGAAACAAGAAAAACAATAACGACTTCGCGTTATGGAAGGTACGCTACGAGTTTATAGCACGTCGTGACAAATTTGTTTGCAGGAAAGCAAAGTTGGGGAGCCTTTCTGGGATTCTCCATGGGGACCTGGCCGTCCTGGTTGGCACATCGAGTGCTCGGCTATGGCCAGTGACGTTATTGGGGAGATCATTGATATCCACTCAGGTGGAGCGTAAGTATTCATTCCAGAGGCTTGAGACTTGTAAGCTCACGCATTTTTATCTCTCAGTGATTTGAAATTTCCGCACCATGACAATGAACTAGCTCAGGCTGAAGCTTACCATAGTTGCTCACAGGTACGCGTCTCGTGGTAAAGGTATAGGATTTTCATTGTCTTTACTTGTGCAGTGGGTGAATTACTTCTTTCACAGCGGTCACCTCTCAGTGAACGGACTAAAAATGTCCAAGTCTTTGAAGAATTTCACTACGATCAGACAGGTGAGGCTTTATGTCTTGTCTTTCTAATTTTTATTAATAACATGGTGCAGGCACTGGAAGAACTACATTATTCTTCTAGTCAGCTTCGACTTCTTTTCCTTCTCCATCAGTGGGATAAGGTAGTTTTTTCATATACAAGTTTATTACTGAGACTCTTCTTTCTTAGCCGATGGATTTCAGTGCGTCAGCGATGAGTGAAGCTGCACAAAAGGAGAAACAGTTTGACAACTTGTTCAGAGAAGTCAGAGATATCGTCAAGGAGGTAAATTCATGTTGGCATCTAAGTGTAATCGCATTACAATTCATATGTGCAGACCGATGAGATGCTACCAGGAAATTTTGGAGACAACGAAAAAACACTAGAAACATTGCGGCGCGAAACTGAACTGGAAGTAAGCTCTTGGATAAAAGACTTCCCTCTTTCCTCTAATTTACAGTGCACAGGTCAGAAGCCATTTAGAAGACAATTTCAACACGGCCAGGGCTCTTAAAAGTCTCTCCGACCTCGTCGGTGGAGTCCACTCCTACTTGAATCAGTCCGTAAGTAAAAGCTACCAGTAGAGATTGACGTGTGTTTTGGTACTCTTAGAAATTCGATTCCAGCAGCCCGAGTCCTGTACTGCTGAAGAAGGTGGCGAGCTATATCAAGAAAACGTTACAAGTTTTTGGTGAGCTGACTCTTAACTGTCTAAGAATTTTCTAACTTTATTCACATCATGTCCAGGTTTATATGAATCTGATGCCTTCGCATCACAAGCTCAAGCGTCTTTAGGAGAGAAAAATGGGCCTACCCTTGATCAGTTGATCGACACGCTGTGCCAATACAGGGCAGATGTCCGTGACGCTGGGAAGGCCAATGTAAGTTTTTAATTTTCTACATTGGTGGCTAAAGCTTTATGGCGAATGACAGGAAAGAATCATGGAGCTCTCTGACGATCTTCGGGACCGTGTCCTTGTCGATCTAGGTGTGAGCCTGATGGATAAAGATGGAGGTTTCTCATGGGAGCTTAAGGATGCCGAAGTACTAAAAAGAGAGAGGGAGGCAAAACTCAAGGCCTCAACAGACGCAGAAAGAAAGAAGTGTCAGACAAAGAAAGAACAGAAGGTTGCTAGTTTTCCTTTGTGTTTTTTGTTCTGACCCAACCTTACACAGGTGAAAGAACTGGAAAAGCTGGATGCAGCTCGAGATCCATCCGAGTACTTTAGGAAGCTCAGCGAGAAATACAGCCAGTTTGACACGCAAGGAATTCCCACACACAACGCGGAGGGGAAGGAGCTGTCCAAAGCCGCTAGAAAGGTTCGTCGCATTCTTTCTCCTTTCCTTTTCTGTCCTCGAATGAATCAGCCGTGCTTGATCGATCCAGGACGCGGACAAAACTTACAAGCGCCTCATGGACGACCACGCGAAGCTCCAGGCAAAACTGGCCACTGATCCTCACTATCTAGACAGAATACGAAAGGAAGTGGAGGAGCTGGACAAGAGAATCCAGTCCCTCGCATAAAAGTTTTCTATAATCGTACGGTCAAGCGTACGACAATAATATTCAAGCAAGTACGGAATTATACGGTCAAAATAAAGCATTGGAGTTAAATCCTAGGGTTTAATTCGGGCATAGGGTTTATAGGTTTAGGGTTCTTGGCAGCTATGGCGAAGGCGGCGAAGGCCGCCGCCAAGGAATTCGCGGCGCACATCCGGCTGACAGTGAATGCGGGGCAGGCGAAGCCGGGGCCTCCCGTCGGGCCGGCGCTGGGGCAGCATCGGCTGAACATCATGGCGTTTTGCAAGGATTTCAATGCGCGGACGCAGCACATCCGGGCCGACGTCCCCATGTCGGTGCTCATCACCGCGTACAAGGATAGTACGTTTGATTTCGTGCTCAAGTCGCCCAAGACGAGCTACTTCTTGAAGAAGGCCGCGGGGCTGGAGATTGGGGCTCACAAGCCGGGGCACGAATCGGTGGGGACTGTCACCTACAAGCACATCTACGAGATCGCCAAGATCAAGAAGACGGATGCCAACTGCAAGGACAAGCCGCTGGAGGGGATTTGCCGGTCGATCATGGGGACTGCCAGATCCATGGGAGTAGCAGTGAAGCACGAAGTAGACAAGTGATGGGAAAGTTTGATCTTTTCCTCGTCCTCGCTCTCTAACCTGGTTCGTTCTTTTGATCTTCTTCAGTTGTTCTTTGGTTGCTTACTTTCTTTCTCGCTTGTCTTGATTTTTCCAGAGGATTGTTTCTTTGTTTCTTCTGCGTGAGCGTTCTTGACTGTAAGCTTTCGTCCTTCTCTCGTTGTTGTTTGTGGCACTGTAGGATTTTTTTGTTTCTGTGCTTTTTTGGTCTGTGGCAAGTGATGGTAAGATTTCGATGATTCAGCTGACATCACTGTGAAGCTATACTATATGGTTTGCTGATGCCACCTTTTTCTTGCTATAATGTTTCGTTTTCCGTCGTGCTTTGGCAACTGATGTCTATATTTCGATGATTCAACTGAAATTCTCCTGAAGTTTCTCTTTGATCGCTGATGCCATGAGCCGGATGTTTTCTTTTCATGTTTCTTTTTCCGATTCTAACCCAACATATTCAACTGCAGGAAGGAACGCAAAGGTGATACGGTATTTTTCTCCTTGTCTTTCATCAAGGATTTGTAAAAATTTAATGTCTTTGAGGATGGAAACACATCATAAGCTTGACGAGTTGGAAGCGTGCAAGAAAGTGCTGTAATACCAGATGGACAGTGTGTGACAATATGTTATTGTCGTGATAACAAAAGCACACAGAAGTAAAATATCGCGGGCCAAAGATTAAAACTGCTTCCGTGGCTGTTTTGTCGACGCGCGCAAGCTTATAATTCTTGATGATAGCAACGATTCATACGGAAGTGATTGCATTGACACACGCATTGGTACTTTGTGTCGCGCCAAGTTGCCGAGAAAGCATTCAGAGAAGATATTAGAGAAAAAACAATTAAAAGAATTTGGGGGCCATTTTCTCGCTAGAAAACACGACGCTGTGTCACATTCCTTGAGATTCCCTGACACTTTTTATCGCCAAAAAAAAAAGAGAAAAGGAGAAAAAAATCATCAGTGAGGAAGGAGTGAGCTTTTGATCCAGGGCAAAGAATTTGGCGCCTCGCCTTATATGGGCGAGAGGGCGCGCCGGCACAGATGCTATTGATCCATGGATCCTCGCGGCCCAGCTCGCCTGACCACGGCAATGCGGCGGCGGCGGCGGCGGCGGTGGCGCCGTTGGGTGCCTGCCAGGATCAGGGCAGCGGCAGGATGGACGATGCCGAGTTTAGCGCGGCGCTGGAGATGATGCTTTGCTCGCCGCAAGAGCAGGGAGGCGGTGGGAACGGGTTGATGAAGAACGAGGTGGAGTGGGCGCAGGAGGGATGGACCAGCCTGCTCAATCCCAGCGACGGCGGCGGCGATGGCGAGGAATCATCCGTGAGTTTCTTGTTGTGTTCTTCCAAGAATTGAGGAGATAATTGTTGGTTATTTTGGTCTGGTAGAGCAAGAAAGGGGTGGTGGTGCCACAGTTTGTGCAAGTCCGGGACAATTCCGGGAGCGCTACTCCCAGCAATAGCAGCAGCTCGGGTGGGAGTGGAATCTCTCCGAATCTCAAGCAGCGCTTGCGGTGGACGCCGGAGCTTCACCAGCGATTCGTGGAGGCTGTGGCTCTCCTCGGCGGCCCCGAAAGTAAGCAGAGTTCTGCAAGTTTTTTGGATGTTCTTGCTCGTTTTTTTTTGGATTTGATCGATCGATCGCTCTTGCAGCTGCTACCCCAAAGTCGGTTCTTAGCGTCATGGCGGTGCCGGAGATCACCATTTACCACGTCAAGAGCCATCTCCAGGTGAAAGTAGCAATGCAGCATAGAGTGTGACGATTAAGCGTTGTTTTCTTACCTACAGAAGTATCGACTTAACAAGCAAATCCCTGAGGCCCCCGAAGGAGGTGAGCTTGTTTCCATTCCCCATTCCGTGTTTTATATCATCTCTTTGGTGTCACAGCTCCCAAGCCCGAGAAGAAGAAGCTCACATTGAACAAGTTGGCCGAAACCACAGCGTAAGTGATCTTCTACTCTCTCTCTCTCTGTGTCTCGCTCGCTCAGTTTTCTTGGAGAATCACAACTTCGGGTATCGCAGGGTGACGGAAAACCTCCGACTGCAAATGGAAGTCCAGCGGCGACTTCACGAAACCATAGAGGTTTTTATTGCTCTTCCTTTTATTTTCCTGGATGGATTTCACATGCTTGATCTTGCGTGTGTTTTCCTCACAGATCCAACGCCAGCTCCAGCTCCAGATCGAAGCTCGCCTCCAGCTAATGCACGACGGCGAGCTCAAGCTCAAACACACACAAGCCAAGAGCATTCAAAGCGAGGACAAGGGAGAACCAGAGGCCACTTGTTCTTCCAAAGGCGACGAAGTCGTTGCCGAGGCGGCGGCGAATCCAGGCCTCGCAGTGCCAAAGACGAAAAGGCCACTGGATCACGAGGAAGATCGCACGGAAGATACGAGCGAAGTTACGTGTAACAACGCGACTGTCTCACCCAAAAGACGGCTCAAACTATCACAACCTGGAGCGAGCGAGAGCTCAGTGGTCTCACACTGAAAAACCAGCTTTCGTGTAACATAGTAGCCATAGATTTTCTTTCGCGGCAATCAATCCAGAGTACATAAAAATTCTTCTTTTCACCTCGGTGATCTTCGTTTTCTCTCGAAGAGTTTTATTCGCGAAGAATTCGTGTCGTGTGTCACTTGAATCCACTGTCCCAATCCAAATCGTTCCACTTCCCAGAGTTCTTGCTCCTGCTCGAAACCGCATCGTCGTCATCCTTGTCGACGTCCCAGCCGGTCCACGACTCGTGAAGATCCACCGATTGAAAGGTAGAGTTTTGCGAGCCATTTGCTTTGCTAGCCTGCTCATCGTGGTGCCTGCGATTGTTATCATCATCCCAGTCGTCCCACCCTTTGCTACTGTTGCTGTTCTTAGCGCTGCTCTTGTTCCCGTCCGGATTACTGTTGTTCGCGGCAGCTTTCTCGTTGTCCCAATCGTCCCAGTTGCTTCTCGAGGAGCTAAACTTCTGGTAGCCTTTGTTCGCGTGAGGATCGTCAACGTTGTACAGCCGAACAGCCTCCTCTTTTGTGTAGTTCTCCACTGTCTTGGAAGCCATAGCCATGACTCCCTTCATCAGGCCCCACGTTTTATGCCCAATCTCGGTGGTCTTCGCACTCACCACCGACACAGTCTCGTTCATTTTCTGGTCGTATCCTCCATCTTTCACCTACAAAAAAATCAAAACACATCGATCGTATAAGAGAGAGAGTGAGAGAGACAAATCTCCAAACACAACATACCTTACTGGAAAGATCTTTGGTGACCGTAGACGCCGCCACGGCAGCCGACTGAGCTGCCGAAGACGCTACGACTGATAGCTTGCTAAATCCCTGGAAATCCACGAGCTTAGCCGAGATAACAGCAAACTTTTTTCTACCTGAGAAACAATAGACATGGTGTCCTTGAGCACGTCATTCGCAGGCGGTGGAGGTGGCGGACGATTTCCACCGGATCCAAATCCCACATACTTCCCTCCCTGCGCAGGAGGCAATCCCTCGGGCCGAGAAGCATTCTCGGCTTGCCTCCTCGCAAAAAACGCGTCTTTCCCAGCCGCCGACGCCGAGAGCTGCTCCTGGCTATACAATCCATCCGAGGAGCGCGACCGAGGAGGTCCACCGGGAGCCTTGCCAGAGAAAGACTCCGCGCTCTGGTTTCTCCTCATACCATCTCGACCACCATCGTCCCACTCGTCCCATCCCTTGGAAGCTCCATTGGTGGAAGAAGAGCTCTTGACAGTTTCCTTCACCACTGGCGGAGCATTCCACGATCTCCCCTCTGCCAGCGCCTGGATTTTCTCCCTGTAGACCTCCGCGGCCCGGCTGTTATACTTGGCCACAATCTCGGTCTCCTTGGGGATGCCATACTCGGCCAGGAAGCGATTGAGCGCGTCGTTGCCCCCGGCCTCCATCTTCCGGAGCTGGATCTCGGACCAGGAATCCATGGACACGGATCTCACGAAGCTGATGTGGACGCCCAGCCCCCTGTGCTTGCCCGAGCACTCGAGACACATGAAGACGCCGTAAGACACCGACGCCCACTGTGGATTCTTCTGCGAGCAATCCACGCACGTCTTGTTCCCGGGCTGCGACTGGAGCTCCCGGAACTTGGCCGCTACTTGCCTCGACGCCATCGCTGCGCCGATCGAAACCCTGGATGGATCGAACGATCAGCTCCTCCGCCGAGCCGCGTAGATCCGAGCTGCGGGAATCCCAGAGGAGCAAAGCCTTACGCTGTGGCGCCTTGCGATCGGCGATCGCTGCTCCAGATCCAGAATTTCGTCCATCCAGATCGCTTGCCCTAGCTGCGAATTTATAGTAGAATCTTTCCCTTTTTTAGCATCTAGTCATGCCGACGTGGCCAGTAGCGTCATCTCCACGTCAACCCCACGCGGTAATGACGTGGAATTCAATTGAACGGGTGGGCATGGCATGGCACCCCGCGAGTTCTCTTCCAAAAAGACTCCATTTTTTCTCTCGCTTTCTTCGCCTTGCTCGGACTGTGGCTGCCTCGTCTCCTCGATCAATCCCCTCTTCCCCTTTAGTTCTCTCAGCCTCTCCAAGGATTCCTCCATTCGATCCGGCTCTTCGCTTTGCTCGGAGGCTTGTCTCTCTCGCAAAGCACTCATCTCGGTGGTAAGAACTCTCGATGATAGCCTGTAGGAAACACAGAGTCACTGCGTCAATCTCTCTGCCTGGAAGTCGTAGAAAAAAAAGGGGAAGCGAGAGAGAGAGAGTGAGAGATCTTACCAAGATGACTGACACAATGGTTCGCCAACAGGGAAGTTTCTATGTCGACGAAGGATACATCTCGTCAGATATGTCGTCCTCGCCGCGCTCTCCTGCGCTAGACAGCAAGAAAAACCATCAGAGCCCCCCAAGGAAATCTGTGCAAAAGAACACTACAAAGCTCACCGCCACCCATGAGGCGTCGAATCTCTCGCAGCTCAACGAGTCGCTGATGCAGGAGATGTCCATGCTGCACGCCGAGAGGCACTACTACGTTGTCAAGATCGACGAGCTCGAGGACGAGTTGCATACCATGGACTTGAAGAACGAGGCGCTGGAGCGGGAGATCCAGCAGCTCGGTGGGCGCTTTCAGGTAGTGAGCATCAAGGCTTCTGAGGTCCAGGACCAGCTCAAGCAGCAGCTTCATGTCGAGAAGGATCGGAATAACCGGGACTTGTCGAGTGTTTTGCAGAGAGCCGAGGACGCTGAAAATGCAATGGCAGATGTGATTAGTAAGATCGATGGCCTGAGCAGAGAGTTAGAGCAACTTACTTCCAGCGAGGTTCATGCTACCGGGGACGAGCACTTCCATCCCGAGTTCACCAAGGAGATCGTCGAGGAAGAGCTGCAAAGGTTAACGGAGGCCGTGGCAGCAGCAAAGCAGGAGATCATAAACGCCACCAGCATGCTGGACGTGTTGCGAGAAGAAGGCGACGTCGTCAAGGAGCACAATAGAAAGCTTGAGACCGCCCTGGCCTCGACTCAGAAGCAGTGCCAGGAGCTGGAAACTCAGGAGCTCCAGCTCGCTGAAATGCTCTCCAAGCTAAACAAGGACGTGAGAACCATGGCAGCCGATGACGCTGGTGATAACAGTGGTGATCCAGAGTTCGCGGCCACGGCACTTCCTCTCTTTGTCGGGCAGATAAGTCAGGCTCAAAAAAGTGGCACTACGCTTGAAAAGGATTACGCCACCCTGAGGAACTCCGTGTGGAGGGTGGTCGAAGCGCTCAAGCAGAAACAGCTCCAGATATCAAAGCTCGAGACCCAGCTCTTTGCAGTCGGAGATAACAAAAAGGCCCTGGAAGTTCAAGTGAGAAGGCTTAGTACCACGTCTGCGGAGGCATCAAAGCATGCAAAAGAGGAAGTTACCCGAATGAGGGAGAGAATAGTCGAGCTGACGGACACCTTGGAGCAGAGCGAGGCTAGCACTTCGCAGCTTCGAACGGAGCTTGAGGCTGCAAGAAGAAAGTTGAGAAAGAGAGAGCTTGCATCAGCAGATTACGGGTTACCGATTTTGGCAGCATCGGCCTCGTTGACAGCAGTCGGAGTATGCTTGTACCTCAGCTCCAAGAAAAGATGAGAAAACTAGTCCCAGTGATTCAATTTTGTAGTCGAAGTAAAAAAGAGATTAGCCTTCAGAGTTGTACAAATACAGTTCCTTCTAGGAGAACAAAAAAGCGAAGAGAAGCTTAGTCTTGTTCATAGCCTAGTTTCTTCCGGTTTTCTTTCTCTCCGGCTGCTCAAAGCAAGATAAGTTTCAAGAACGAAGAAGCTTAGAATGACTTACCCATGAGTTCGATTATAGCACGCGTTGTTCGTTTCTCCAGTTTCTCCAGCTTCTTTGTAGCGTCTCTACGCAAGTCCCAGTTGGCCTTCTTTGGAGCGATGCTAAGCATGGGATCCTGAATGAAAGAAAGAGTTGCAGCCTAGAGAAAGAAAAAAAATTCTTCCATACCTCTGCATTGCTTGTATCAGTAGGCACGGCAACGGGATCCTCGAATTTGGGAAGAACAGGAGGTTCTCTTTTCAACTTTTGGAGCTCCTCGTCGCGCGGTAAATAATTCCGAAACCTTATAGGCGGAAGATCTCTACAAGCACGAGAAAACGTAAAGAATAAACACACAATCACCCCTGCGATCGAGACTTACGCTTTCTCCTCTTGTAAATTTTCTTTGCCATTCGCATCGACCTCTTGCTCGCCATCGCCATCGGCGGCTTCCACTCCAGGCGCATCCTCATCCCCAGCGCCGCCGAGCTCCACAGCCTCGCGCAGCGCACGCAGCCGCTCGCGCCTTTGCTCCACGCTCTCTGCCATTTGCCCTAGAAATATTTGTTAAACCCCCTGTGTCTAGGGCTAGGGCTCTTGCGCATGAATGATTTGGAAGAAGAATGCAGCGCGTCTTGGCGTGCGTCGGGAGCCTGGCCTCGCCAATCGCATCGCAAGGTGTGATCGATCCATGATTTCTAGAATGTAGGCACTCGCATCGCCTTGATCGCGTTTTTGCAGCTAAAGAATCGAGAAGGTACCTTTCGACAATACCTTTCACAGCACCATCCGAGCCGCGGCAGGCCTTAACGAATGTGAAATTCACTCCCGTCGCCCCTTTTCTCTTGATTCCTCGCGTGATCATCTATGACGGGGTCTGCCATCTCTGCAATGCCGGTAAAAAAAAAAAAAATCGCGTAACTCTCTCTTCTAAGATTTTTTGTTTTGCTTCCTCGATCGTCCCAGGAGTGAAATGGGTGATTGACAAGGACAAAGACGAATGCATCAGCTTTTGCTCCGTGCAATCCAAGGCCGCGGAGCCATATCTCATCGCTTGCGGAGTTGGACGCGAGGACGTCCTCCGGAGGTTCATCTTTGTGGAAGGGCCGGGTGTTTGCTCTTCCGGATCCTCAGGCAAGTTCACAGCTACAAAACTTTTCTTTTCGTTCGATTGATCAGCCCGCAATCTCTTTCTTGCGTTGCTTGCAGCGGCATTGAGAGTCGCGTCCTACCTTCCATTTCCATACTCAGCACTCAGTTCCTTCCTCGTGATCCCAGCTCCACTCCGAGACGCCGCCTATGACTACGTCGCCAAACATCGCTACCGCTGGTTTGGACGCTCCGACAAGTGCATCGTCCCTTCGGACGAAGTCCTCCACAGGTTTGTCGACAGGGACGAGCTCATGGAGCTGCGAGAAAACCAGGACATCGATGATCATCAATCCACGGGCTGAGAGGTATCTGGTAAAACTTCTCAGAAGAGGCAGGAGAGGCTTTAAGGTTACAGACGGCAGGCAATGGAGAAACTTACGCTTGTCTCATTTCTTTGCTTGCAAGAGAGTGAAATCTACATGGGAATCTTTTGGACGTGTTGTTGAATGCGATCGCTTGCTGGGCCGTCATAACAAACGAAATTGGCCTCTTCTGGAGGAGAACCAAAAAGACGACCATGATCTAGATGTCACTTCGCCACCTTTCAACACGAGCTTTCCTTCGGCAAGCTTGCGAAGGACGTGCTGCTTGAACATCTGTGCTGGTTGCATTCAGAAGCTGTAGCAGCTACCCCTGTCGGTTTTGAAGACGAGTCGGACGAAGGTGGCCAACCTTTCTCGAAGGTGCTTAGAGGATTCCAGCATCGTTCTTTCTGTAGATTGCCTTTAGGCCTGAAGGACGTGGTTCCAACGCCGTCGACATGGAAGTTGTGCTAGATGCGGGATAAACTCCTCCAGCAGCTGATGGATCCGCATTCCATCCTGTGCTTCCTCTGTAGACGACCGCAAAGAGGTCTCGCACGGCTTCCTGGTTGGGAGATATGAGAAACTCGCCTACCTTCTTGATGTGCCACACACAAACCTTCCAAACTACACATACAAAATGACGAAAACCAACCGCATTCGAACTCTCGAGTTTTCTTCAACACAGTAGCGTACTTTAAAAATCGCTAATTCACCACAGCAGTGCCAGAGATGCTTCAGTATTGGGCTAAACCAGACGTGCTTAACACCCTAGTAGCGACAGAAGCATGAGATCACCCTTAACTTCCAGTTTTGGTATGGTTAATTTGCAACAATGTTGTGAACATCACGAGATTTTCTACTTGAAAAATTTAAAACGGTATCTACAGTTTGTAACTGAAATTTTGTCAACCTTTTCAAGATAATTCAATTCATAGAAATTTTTTGCTAGAAAATTTTCTAAAATTTTTATTTGTATTGATCAGCGACTCAAGCAAGACACTCAGGCGCCCGGAGCTCCGACACATCTCCCGAGCTTTGGGCACTGGCACCGAGGCTCAGGCACCAGCTCTCAGGATCAGGAGTGAGTTGCACATAAGTAGATTGGGTCATTTTTCAACGACAGAGCTTGCCCATACTAAGGTCGAGAAAGGTGGTGTTCTTGGCCAGGCATTGGGCTTCATGTGGACACGGACAAGTCCCAACTATAAGTTGCTTGAAGAGGTTTATCATGCTGGATTCACCATGTTGTTGTATATGTTGCATATCTACATAGTTCTTGGACGTTACTGGTGGTTTTCTATGTACTTTTCCTAATCTTTTATATGGTAAATTAACAAATGGTTTATGGTTAATAGTATTTAGATAAGTTTATATAAGGTTTATCTTATTGTGTAGTGATAAAAATTTTAGCTAGTTAATTCTTATAAAACTTTTTACAGTGGTCAAAACAATGTATAACTTTTTTAAAGTGTTATTTATAAATTACAGAGAAAAAAAGCTAAAATAGCTTAAAGTTTGATAATGAAACTCATTGCTTTATTGATTGTTTATCTTACTCTTTATGTAGAGTTTAATTTAGGACAACAGGTAAATAAATTTTATTTTAAATTTTTTAAGCTTAATATTTTTGTTTAGTGTAAATATAAAATTGTAATAAAAACTGGATGTGTATGGTTAGCAGGTACTGATGCAAATGTGGACATTATATTTACTTCATTATCTGGAGTCACTTTAACTTACCGGAATTTAGACCATACCAATTATGATGATTTTGAACGTTGTAGTACTGATGTGTTTGATGTTCAAGGTACATGTTTTTCAGAATATGATAAAATATGTAGAATGATAATATCACATGATAATATGGGGTCTCATGCTGGATGGTATATTGATTGGATTGATTTTGGAACTCCATCAAATGATTTTGCAGTGCATTTTGACATGGGAATTTGGCTTGAGGGAGATACTTTATCATATGTATCAGATAAGTGCAAAGTGTAATTAACTACAAGAATTTCTAATGCATATACAAAATAGAGAATTATTTGTTACTTAACATTTAAATATTTAATATTTTTCATGAGTTTAGATATAATTCTAATATATTCTATCAAATCTGATTTATCTTTACACCTATATTTTTGTTTTTAGATTCACTTGACATTTATTTGTATTGCTAGTTACAAACAAAATGCAAAGGTTTTAAGGAGGAGGGGTTTCTAGCACCACGAAGGCCGGCCTCCCCGCCCCGACGAACCCCCACTCGGGGCTGTTGCAGTGTGGGTATATTGAGTATTGTTGTTATCTTCTTCTAAGTTTGACATTTTATGGTTAATATTATTTTATCACAACAGCTAACTATGTTGCTATTGCTAAAGCAGTCAGTGGCTATAGAAAGCTATGGTGAATTTCATAAGGCCATGAGGATTATTATTTTAATAGATTTAATTAAAATATAAATGAAATTTATAATAATCTTTTAAAACCTATAAATTCAATTCTTTTATTTAAAATTAATTTATTATGTTAGTTTGTCAATTGATAGGTAAAGATCTCTATAAACGAAGTTTAAAAAGAAACTCTATTATTTTATTTTTAATTTTTTTTTAACCTTTTTTTTAGCAGATATTTTCCTTGATATTCTTTGTTATAAGATCTATAAGTATCTCTAACTAGGTAATACCCTAATTATAGTACTATAGCATATGAATTCTCTATTTAGGATTGAATATGGTATATGCATTTTTGTATATAAATAAGGTTAAACCATACCTATTCTTATATTTCAAGCACTCACATTGGTGTGCTATTTCAAACTTTTTAGCACTACTTTAAAGATCATACTTTTGTTTTTATTCCTTTATTCTCTTTTAGATTTAGATCTATATTAGCTTTTCTCCAAATCTAGGTTTATAGCTATTAGATATATTCTTCTTTTTTAAATTTTTTTTCTGCCATGCCATTATCAATTAAGCAATATATCATTTATGGCTTCTAATATTGCTTCGTTTGGTCAAGCTTTTGGTGTTGTGGGGTGTGATAATATGAATGTTACCCCATCTTTGTTGTGTTGCTATCATTAGCTTCTATAGAAAGTAATTACACAATGTCTTTTATTTCTCATCTTCTGTTGGTGTGGAATGTGATTTTGATATTGGTTAGAGAACTATGGATAATGTAATGTAGTTCTTGAAGAATATTTAAATATCAAGTTTATAATGTAAGTGCATAAATATGGAAAGGGAATACAGAAAATATGCATGTCAATTAGCCCAAAAACCCTAGTTTATATACAGGAGCGAGTGGTCCGGATTGAAACCAATCCGACGGCTACTAAAATCCCACTATGCTAATATTAGTATACGGCATCATAATCGTACATTTGGCACTCACATCATCCCCTCCTCTTAGAATAATAGAAGACCATTAGGGTTCTCTTGTAGATGGGCCGGGATCAAGAGGAATGTCAAGAGGAGGCATTGGCGGATCTGTAGGTGATATTAATTGCTCTTGATCCCTTGGTATAAAGTGTTTTAACCGTTGCACATGCACAATTTATGGAGGATCA
Organism: Selaginella moellendorffii; assembly: GCF_000143415.4. Classification (NCBI taxonomy): domain Eukaryota; kingdom Viridiplantae; phylum Streptophyta; class Lycopodiopsida; order Selaginellales; family Selaginellaceae; genus Selaginella; species Selaginella moellendorffii. Next base: position 1,203,063 of record NW_003314281.1, on the reverse strand, counting down.
ATTTGCTAAATGTCATGCCGAACCTCATAAACTTGTAGTCCAACTTGCCATATATCGTAAGATGGGGAAAACAGACTAACACCAAGTCATCCACTTTGTACTCCGCAGGTGGACGATGATGGGAGTTGTTGTCCCACTTGTACGTGGCTTAAGTGTTCGGCAGACTCTGCTCAGACAAGTGGAAGAATGCTTGTCAAATACTGATCCCATAACTTAGTATTGGCAGCTTGTGGCAATCGCAAAGGTAAACTCAGCTCTATTAGTAATATTAGATCATGACCATATAGGAGTTTATATAGTGAAGCACTAATAAAACTCTACACCCCTATGACATATGCATACCAAAGAGACGGCAAATAACCATCCCAATCTAAATGCTAAAAGTTCACATACTTTGCGATCATCCCTTTGAACGTCTGAACAATCCATTCCACCAAACCGTCTAATTATAGATGATAAGCACTCATGAAAGTGTGGCGTATCTCCAATCGAGACATCAAAACATGAAATGCCACAGCTATAAATGTTGGACCATTATCCAAAAGAATCCGCTCTAGACAAGAATGCTGGAACACCACTCAATTGAGGAAGAAGTATCTAAAGGCAGTTGCAGAGGCACTAGTAAGGGCACTAACTTCCACCCAACGAGTCAAGTAATTAGAAGCAATAACAACATACTCATTGCCAGCAATTGACCTCAAGTCACATCTTTAGCTAATAGAAGACCTACACAACTTCTCGGTCACATAACGAAGTCCCATATGCCCACCTAGAACAAGAGAATTATAGTAGGCATGGAAAAACCATGGAATAAAAACAGAAGGCACCACCAGCCGTAAAGGATCATCATGATCCATCCGCACAAAATAAAGAAGGCCATCTTCAAGGCAATGCTGAGAATGTAAATGCCGAAATGGCAAGTCATCAGCAAGTGATGTAGGATTCTCAAACCCATCTCGAAGCCTTCGAATCCATGGCTCAAGCTCTTAAGCCTCGCGAACCTCATCAAGAGAAGGTAGATTTTGCTCTACACCTTATGGACACTGAACGTCAAGTACAACAATCGCTGACAGCATAGAATCCTTGTCTAGAAACTCCACAGATGCCAGAACAATAGCCTCTAAAAATATGAGAAGAGAGTGGAGAAGGAAGAGGAGCTTGAGAAAGGGCATCAATATCAGCCATAAAATTCTTGGGGCGATGAACATCAAAATCATATATCTGAAGCTTCAAAGCTCACCGAGCAGTATGACTAACTAGGTTCTTTCACTTTAATAATGAAGTAACAGTAACATGATCACCTTCAAATAATGTCCAAGAACTATATAGATATGCATGAAGTTTCTCAAAACCCCAGACTGCTGCTAAACACTCCTTCTCTATCGTGGAGTAGTTCACCTCTATTGGTTGTAATGTATGGTTTATATATGCAATGGGATGGCACTAACCAAGCACACTCGGGCTCTCTTGCATCAACACACTTCCAAGACCAATATCATAAGCATCCACGTGCAAAATAAAAGGTCAAGTGTAGTCAGGATATATCAAAACTGGAGTTGTCAAGAGCTCTTTGAGATACATGAACGCCTGCTCACAATCCGGAGACCAAATGAAAGATGACGTTGATGACTTCAACAATACTCGCAATGGTGTAGTGCAATCAAAAAGATGATTCACAAAATGACTAAAATACTACACCTTGCCTAGGAAGCACTGCACATCATTCATACACTTCGGAGTAAGAAATTTTAGAACAGCCACAAGTTTGTCATGATCAACTTGCAAACCCTCACAAGAAATACGGTACCCAAGATAAGTCGTATCCTTGGACCCAAACACGCACTTCAATTACTTCAGCTTTAAATTAACGTCCCATAGCCGATTTAACACTTTACAAACATCACAAACGTGCTCCTCCCATATCCCCTCCGAGTGGATCAAGACATCATCAATGAAGTCAGCAGTCACCTCTGGCATATCACAAAGAACCTCATCCATCATCCACTGAAAAGTTGCTGAAGCATTGTTCAAACCAAACAACATCACCAAGAACTCGTACAAACCAAACAATGTACGAAAAACAGTCTTAAGAATATCTTCTTCAGCCATTGGTACTTGGCAGTACCCAAAAACAAGATTTAACTTGGTGAACTAATGACTTCTCCTCAGACAATCCAAGAGATCAACAGTGTGAGGAAGAGGGTACACATTTGGGATCGTCACTTCATTTAATGGACAATAGTCAATGTAGAAACAAATACTCCCATCAGGCTTCGTCACAAGATGAAGTTCACATGCCCAAGGACTCCATGACTATCGAATAACACCATTCTCCAGCATCTCCTTGACGTTTGCACATAAAATTTTGATATCTTTGGGTGACCGATGACGAATAGGAACCTTGATTGGATGAGCATCTCTAGTTGGAATCGGATGACATATGGCAATCTTGGCTCCAGACGATAAATCAAATTCAAAGAGATCAGAATACTCCTTCATGAGCTGGTCAACCACTGCAGCATAAAGATTGTAGAAGGGATCAGAAAAGGGAAGAGTAGAACAACATGGAAACATAAGTATGAGATAAGGGGGAGAAGCCTCAAAGTCACACTTGGCATGATTGCATTGCAACCAATCCATACCAAGGATGAGGTCAAAAGCTTGACTCGGCACCACCTGGAATGACTGCAACCCAAGCTCGAGATCACCCACATGCACAACCAAATCCGCCTCATCCCATGCACATGCATGTGTACGGCTGTTGTCATAAAGAATGAAAACTGGTTCTGCCGCACGACGCAAGTGTAGACGGCAATGTGTGGCAACAGGTCAAACAATTGAAGATAAACTCGAATCTGTATCAACCAACAAGGAGAGAATAAGGAGACCTCTTGTTATAAAAACGAGCTTGGAAAGTAAACACTAGATGAACTGGTGCTGAGTGAACCCCTTAATGATACTCCCGAAAGAAAGATGGAGGGGTTATTGACTTATTCGCGCAAGATCCCTCTGTTACTCATGCAACTCCTTCTTTCCCGGATGCATCTCAGTGTCCAAACCTTCCACTGCAGCAGCACCAACTGGACATTGTTGATGCCAAGGTCTCCACCCAAGAAATGGAGGTCGCTAATCTGGAAAACACCGACAACACCGATAAGTGTGACCAATTTCATCACATGCCCAACAGCGAATGTCACAACCACGACCACATCTTCGTCCTTGTCCTTAGACTCAAGTAGCAATAGCATCAACCTCCATTGGAACAAGACCATTGCCCACAGAAAGTGGAGTGGAAGGACATGCAGTGAGAAGTGGATAGAGGTGACATCTCATAACGTTGTGCCAAGCGAAGAGCATTGTCAAGGGTGGCTGGAGCAAATGCATACACAAGTCCAACAAGATCTGGACGAAGAGTTGGCCACAACATTCCTAGCTTGATCCGCTCCAACATATTTGGCTCCACATGAAGCAAGAGGCTTCAAAAACAAACGCCAAATTGCATCACCAATTCAAATGGTGCTGGAAGGCATCATCACAATCATTAGCATGTCCAAATGTATGTTTGAATACGTCCGGGAGAAGACTCCTCATCCCAAGAATGATATATGGCAAGCACTGTGAAGTGATCAAACCAATAGTACACATCATCCCTAGGATTCCCACGAAAGAACTTTAGCTGAACGTGAGGATTGGCACCAAGAGCAAGAGGAGCTGGACCACGTGCCGTGAATGCTGCCATCAACTTAGTTTGGTTGTTCAATTACAAGCTCATAGCATCAAGCAATTGTACCAATTGTTGCTCTAGAGTCAAAGAAGGAGATTGTTGATTTGCCATGATGATGAATGAAAAGGAAAGAGTGTAAGCGACTAACTTTTCCATTCTACTCTAATCACTTAACCACACCTTCGACCACTTGGAGGGTCTCACTCATAACCTTTATAAGTCCTATTCCGAACTTGGGCGTGCTAGCCTCAAGAATGGCATCCATGCCACTCATCCTTTGCACTTGGTCCAAGTGCTCCATGTGTCCAATCCTAAGACTGACACCCCAAGGTACCACCGACATATCAGCCTGTTACGCTAAGGCCATACCCCTTTACCTTGGTCACACTGGTGGTCTAACACCACCTACATCACAGTCCAGTTTCTCAAAGACTGGGCCATCCATCCAAAAGTGATCATCCCAGATCCATTACTTAACATACTTAGGATGCCTACAAGCATGGGGAATAGCATTCCCCAATATCCCTTTTCCGGTCCTCACCAAGACCATTTTTATCCATGGCCGTATTCGCTATCACTACCATTGGATCAAGGCCCATAGGCCCGACCACTAAGTCCCATAGTCCTCTGGG
>NW_003314281.1:1164357-1198275 GCF_000143415.4 Selaginella moellendorffii | reverse complement strand
ATACATCAGAGAATTGCTCCTCTTCCTTTTCACAATCTAGGACTTTGGGACAACATTTTGGAACACCGTGGCCTTACGCGAGCCTCGTGGGTACTCTCCATACCTTCTGCCTTTGGGTGCTCTAGCCATGGGCTTAGAGACGAGGTTTCGTTGAGCCACGCCAGGTATCCAAGTAAGTAGTGCCACCCACACTTGGACTGGGAGCATCGACTAATCGATCTCCTGGGGGAACTAGAGCCGGCTCTTGAATACTTCACCAAGCTACCCCGCTTGTCAGTCCATATTCACTCTAGCCTTGGACTTCCCAGTGGTTATCCCATCACCCAACGTCTGGGTACAGCTTTCCTGGGCCAAACTGGCCTTTCCTGGCCAAACTAGCTCCACTGGAGTCCTCCCCCTACTATACTTTTGGAGCTCACCAAACCCCCCAGGGTCTAGGAGACGAATGCTTTGGGCTTTCACCCCCTCAGACTCAAACTTGGACTCGGACTCGGACTCGGGCTCGGTCTCAGTCTCGGCCTCGGCCTCGGTCTCGGTCCTGTCTCGGTCTCGGTTTTGGTCTTGGTCTCGGTCTCAGTCCCAGTCCTGGTCTTGATCTCGACTTCGGACTCCATCTCGAACTCCATCTCAGACTCCATCTTGGGTCCATTTCGGACTCCATCTCAGACTCCATCTTGGGTCCATCTCGGACTCCATCTCAGGCTCCATCTTGGGTCCATCTCGGACTCCATCTCGGACTCTATCTCGGGTCCATCTCGGGTCCATCTCGGACTCCATCTCGAACTCCATCTCGGGTCCATCTCGGGTCCATTTCGGACTCTATCTCGAGCTCCATTTCAGACTCCATCTCGGACTCCATCTCGGACTCCATCTTGGGTCCATCTCAAGTCCATCTCGGACTCCATCTCGGACTTTTCCACATGTCATGTGTTGGTCCTCTTGTGTCCTTTTTATAAAGACTCACTTATTGCTTGCTTCGTGCTTGTTCCTCGAGCACATCATTGGGAGTTCCACTCCCGCTCTCAACCCTTCAAGCCGGAGCTTTTAGTCCAAATGTGTTACGCTCGTTTGGCTTTTGCTTCGGCCACTACCACGTGGCACCCTTTCGGCTCCACTTTGGGGCCTAGGGATTTTGTGTCTCACAACTCCACCACCCATAGACGAAGTTCGATGTCCTCATCAAACGATAAAGTATTTTATAAAGTAATACGAACTTGTATTACCGTTTCCATCCTTGGCCCCTCGCCAATATTCGTCAATGGTTTGATACTGAAGGCTCACCATGCCTTGCCCATCCTCTAAGGAGAATAGTCTCTCCAACTTAGAGACTTATTCGACCACTTGTGGTGGTTCTCTCCATTTATTGGTTTAGTCCTTGCTAAACTTGTTAGAGACACCGTCTCTATCTCAATCCACTACTCCTTCTTAAATAGTTTTAGTTTCCATTGATATAACCTTTGCACTTTGGAATTTTTACTTCTGACTTCTCAAAGTCAATTTCCTAGGTGTCTCCGACACTTTGCATTGCACATATTGTGCAACTCCACTTCCCCATCCTAGGAAGTTCTCTATTTGAGGACACTATCATCCTCTCTTCAATATTGTGCCACCTTTAGCATTAAGTTCTAGTTATCATAATTTGTGCTAGGGCTGCCCACGGCCATATTATTTTGCTATCTTACTGCTCCCCCCTTGGAGCTTCCTCTTTCGCCAAATCGGAGCGGTTGGGAATCCATCCTTGGGAAAACATTGCCTTTCCCACAACCCGTTAGCTCCCAACATATTAGTGTTCTTGGCCTAACTTTGCCATTTGGATTCTTTCCCATGATTCCCATGGCTCTTTTCTTAACCACTAGTTTTTTGCTCCTATCCTTGATTGTTGCACCTAGCAATATCAGATCGCTACCTCCATTCTTGAGGCATCCTTTCAGTTCCATAGCAAAAACTTTGTTTTGCCAAGTCTAGAGGGCCTTTACCTCTAGTATGTCTCTTTATCATTTTCTGCTATGGCTTTATTCATAGCCCAATTTAGTGACCCTCCCATGGGTCTCTTATAGAGACTACTTTCCTTGGACTCACTATGCCATTGCATGGATATAACTTATTTCCCTTAGGTGCTCTTCCCATTTGGTCATCTTGACCAAGCCACACCATCATAAACAGTTCAAATCAACACTTTGAACTAGGAACTTCCTTCCTTAGCCAACCAAGGACCTTGTCCTTATTCAGCCACAAGATCACTTAGTGATCTCCCTACTAAACTACTTCCCCAACCTTGATAGTATGGTTTTATGGCAAGCTTCAAGACCACGCTTTTGCTGTGCTACTCTGATTTCAGGCGTTTTATGAACCATTTACACTTGGGTTTCTAGGTACCACACTACCTAGAATTGTCTTTGGGAACCTTGAAGGAACTCTGTCCCTTAGCTTGCTAAGGCTTCTCTTTTCGCAAGCTTTCTAATTGCTTTATGGTCTAGCATAGACAATTCCATGCTTTAGACTTTTCATGGCACCACGGTTGCTAGTAACAACATGCTCGAGCGCCCACTTGATTCTCCACTCTCAACTAACATAACCACCCTTGGTTATGCTCTTCGATTCCTATGGTTTGGTTCTATCCCCTTACTACTTGCTTTTGGCCTCATACATTTCCTTCGATTATTCGCCTCCAAACTAGGAAAATGGCTTTGCATTTTCTACCATGCGTTAGCAAGTATTCTTGGGGATGAACCTACCCAATAGCCTAGGGAGTGGTTCCTCAATCTAGGTATGCTCACCTTATAATCCCATACACCAGGATTAATGTTGCTACATATGGGCCTTTATATGCCCATCACTAGCCTTGCCAAAATTTCATTTTTGGCTTTGTCTAATTCGAGTAGAAGGACTTCTCCCGTCTTCGTAACCTTAGACGTTTAGATAGCACCTTTTATCCATCATTCACTAAAGACTTAGTCCTTTGGGCCTTATCTATTGCCCTTGCAACATCAAACAACACCTTCTAGTGTTCTAGAGTGTTTAGGTGTCCCAATGATGGCCTCTTTGATAATGAGCATTTTCTTTTATGACACTGACTTACTATATTGCAACATAAGCATTTTATCCCCCATAAAGGTATATTTAACTTTCTTATGCCATTAAGAAGTCTTGGGTAGCTACCTTTTACCAGTTTAACCAATTATTTTGCATTTTTTGTTTAGTTTCTTTATAGTTGTCAAGTCTTACAACTCATTGTTAATACTTCCACACCTCCATCATTATCTGGATCACCACATTGCAACCACCTACATTCCAGCTTAGGCTATGCCATTCCCATTTCCATTAGTATTCCTTTGGGAAAGGGTTCTCATGAACCCGCCAACTCACCTTAAGGCATCACGCATTGGCACATTCGGTGTCTCCACACCATCAGCTCCACGAGCCTACCTTTATGACACTTTTTACTTGTGTCTAGGTCCTTGCCAAGACTAATACAGTTCTTTCTCATGCTAACTATCCATTAGCATTGCACCATAGAATTTACTCACAACTTTGTGTCAAAGTTATTTTCTTCTGGGAACACTTTCCCCACAACTTTAGTATGGCACATTCCACCATCGATGAGATACTCACTGTTCTCATACTTGGATCCTATGATCCTCCCCAACCTTTATGAGGCACAACACACCTCAATCCAAATGCTTTTAGCAATCCCTTAGAACCATTTCTTGACTCTACTTGAGTCATTTAGCATTTTTGGACTTTAAAATATTTGAGGTGTTAGCTCGCTGGAATACAACTTCTTGTATTCATGTCCTACTCACAAGGACCATCTTTGCAAATGTCACTTCAACACTTGATGTTATTCCCTAGGGCAACTTTTGCTCCTTTGGACTACTTGTCTATGTGATGAGAATACCAACTCATCCTCTAAGTACACCCCCAACTCCTTGGGTTGTTCTAGCATTTATCAAGGGTAGCCTCGACTACCATTTCAAGGACTTGTGTCCCCTTCCGTATTTAACCTTTTACAGTCATTAATTCTAGTCTCAAATTCATGAGCACCAACCTCAACTATATGAAGATAATCTTGTGACTCCTTTATGGTTTTGGAGTCTTTATTTTTCCCGTGATCCCAACTATAGTTGTTTACTACAACTACATTAACCAGTTTGCTAAGTCAAATGTTCATCTAGATCACATCCTCAACTCTTTGAGGAAAACATTATATTGTTCCTAAGATCCCGAAGTCGTTCCATTATTGGCCCCTTTCTATCCACCACCCCACCTACCAGTTCACACATAAACTATAGTGGAGAGCCATGTCTTCCCGACTTGCTACTCCTCATAGATAGGCCCACTTCTAGGACCTTTTGATGCTAACACGAGTGGTGATATACTTAAGCACTAATAAAAGTTGGACTAAGGAACAGCTCCGATACCAAATTGTAAACGACTAATTTTTTCATTCTACTTTAGTCATTTAACCACACCTTCGACCACTTTGAGGAGTCTCACTCACAACCTCCATAAGTCCTATTCCGAACTTGAGCGTGCTAGCCCAAGAATGGCATCCATGCCACTCATCCTTTGCACTTGGTCCAAGTGCTCCATGTGTCCAATCCCAAGACCGACACCCCAAGGTACCACTGATATATTAACCTGTTACGTTAAGTCCATACCCCTTTACTTTGGTCACACTGGCGGTCTAACACCACCTGCATCATAGTCCAGTTTCTCAAAGACTGAGCCATCCATCCATAAGTGATCATCCCGGATCCACTACTTAGGATATTTAGGATGCTTGTAGGCATGGGGAATATTTAAGTAGAAAAGTTGGATAAATGTCCCTAATATCCCTTTTCCGGTCCTCACCAAGACCCTTTTTATCCATGGCCGTATTCGCTATCACTACCACTGGATCAAGGCCCGCAGGCCCGACCACTAAGTCCCACAATCCTCTTGTAAGCAACCAAAGAGAACAACTTAAGAGACGGTCCATGGGGTTCAAATATAGAGGGAAAGGGCCCATGAACAAGAGTGCACCCCCTTTTCCAATCGGTTAAGGGTCTTGGGATACTTAGGGTTAAGTGTCCTTGGGTTTGAATAGTACTAGGCTGGGTGACCTCCCGGGAAGTCCAAACTCAAGAGCTTAGCCTCTGGGACTTCCTCCTCCCATGACTGTATCCTTGGTCTCTACACCAGAGGATTGCTCCTCTTCCTTTTCATAATCTAGGAACACGAGCCTCATGGGTACTCTCCCTACCTTCCGCCTTTGGGTGCTCTAGCCATGGGCTTAGAGCAAGGTTCCGTTGAGCCATGCCAGGTATCCAAGTAAGTAGTGCCACCCACACTTGGACTTTTCATAATCTAGGAACATGAGCCTCGTGGGTACTCTCCCTACCTTCTGCCTTTGGGTGCTCTAGCCATGGGCTTAGAGCAAGGTTCCATTGAGCCATGCCAAGTATCCAAGTAAGTAGTGCCACCCACACTTGGACTGGGAGCATCGACCAGTCGATCTCCCAGGGGAACTAGAGCCGGCTCTTGAATACTTCACCAAGCTACCTTGCTTGTCGGTCCATATTCACTCTAGCCTTGGACTTCCTAGTGGTTATCCCATCACCCAACGCCTGGGTACAGCCTTCCTGGGCCAAACTGGCCTTTCCTGGCCAAACTAGCTCCACTGGAGTCTTCCCCCTACTATACTTTTGGAGCTCACCAAACCCCCCAGGGTCTGGGAGACGAATGCTTTGGACTTTCACCCCCTCAAACTCAAACTCGAACTCAGACTTGGACTCAGACTCGGACTCGGACTCGAACTCGGACTTGGACTCGGGCTTGGGCTTGGGCTTAGTCTCGGCCTCGGCTTCGGTCTCGGTCTCGGTCTTAGTCCCGGTCTCAGTCTCGGTCTTGGTCTTGGTCTTGGTCCCGGTCCCGGTCCCGATCTTGATCTTGACTTCAGACTCCATCTCGGGTCCTTCTCGAACTCCATCTCAGACTCCATCTCGGACTCTATCTCGGGTCCATCTCGGACTCTATCTCGGGTCCATCTCGAACTCCATCTTGGGTCCATCTCGGGTCCATTTCGGACTCCATCTTGGACTCCATCTCGGGTCCATCTTAGACTCCATCTCGGACTCCTCCACATGTCATGTGTTGGTCCTCTTGTGTCCTTTTTTTAAAGACTCATTTATTGCTTGCTTCATGGTTGTTCCTCGAGCACATCATTGAGAGTTCCACTCCCGCTCTCAACCCTTCAAGCCGAAGCTTTTAGTCTAAACGTGTTATGCTCGTTTGGCTTTTGCTTCGGCCATTACCACGTGGCACCCTTTCGGCTCTACTTTGGGGCCTAGGGATTTTATGTCTCACAAAGAGCAAAAATAGAGAAATGACTAAAAGCTAGAAGGAAAGGGAGATCTAGACAATGTAAAGCTAGATCAAAACTAAAATCCTAAAAGGAAAGAACAAAAAAAAGGAAATGGAAAATGTTAGATGTAGACCCTAATTTATATACAGGAGCAAGTGGTTTGGACTGAAACTAATCCAACAACTACCAAAATCTCACTACGCTAATATTAGCATATGGCATCATAGCCATACACTTGGCCCTCACAATAGGAAAAAAAAATATATAAACTTGAATGGATTTTGAATTGTGATGAATGGCTTGATTATTATAAAGATAGCTAGAGATGAGTTAAAAACTTTATCAAGTATCAATCTTTCAATTTGTTATTGAGTATTTTCTTTTTGCCTTCTCAACCATTTTTATTTCTTAAATTGAGCAACCTTTTCATATTCTTTTTGTTTTTTCTTTATCTACAATATTTTCTTCTCTTGACAAGTTGATTAGATGAATTTTGAGTATTCTATTGTTTCAAGGGTTAAGTCACTTTTGTCAAAGTTTTGAGTTAAGTAAGTTTCCCCAAAGATTGTATATGTCACTAATAATCTTTATTTTACTATTATTGTTAAAAATTTCTTTTGTTCCTTTAAAAGTGTGGAATTTTCCTTTAATTTCTTGTCTCAAGTGTTGAGTTTTAAATTGATGTGGTTGAGTCTTTTTGCTTTTTTGTTTTGGCCAACATATTTTATAACAAAATATCCTTTATTATCCAACTTTTCTACTTAAATAGTCTTTTATAATAGAAGTGTAAGTAACCAAAGAGAATAACAAAACAATGATCCATAAAAAGTTTAAATATAAAGAAAAAAGGCCCATGAATAAAAGTACATTTCTTTTAAAGGCTTAGTAACCAAAACAAATGCTCAAAAGATGATTTATAAAAGGTTCAAATATAAAAGGAAAGAGCCCATAAATAAAAATGCAACCCTTCCCCTTTTTTTAATCGGTTAATGGGATTAAGTGTTCTTTGGTTTGAAGCCTAAATTTTGGAGCTTATAAAAAGGTTTTTTCTTATTGATTTAAGTATTTTTTTATTTTCCCATTTCTAGCTTGACATTTATTGAAAATTCCTCTTTCGATGCGTTTTTATCCACTTTCTCTTTTTCCATAATGTTTCTTTCTCAATTTTTCATGATTTCTCCTTTTTGCCCCAATGCTTTAAACTTTTTTTTTTTTGTCTTTAGAGTAGGTAAAGAGGATATACATAAGTAATGGTGGAGTGAAAATGTATAAATATGATAGTGAAGTGAGGATAAATAATATAAATTATGGAGTAAGGATGAGTATAGTGACTCTAAACAGAACATTTTACACTAATATAGTAATGCCAAATAAATATAATAGTGATTAAACCCATACCATTTACTCTGATACCATATAGTATGTTATGTTAAACTAACTATAAAATGAGCAATTACTTGATGAGAGAGCCTTTAATGGCTATTTTATCCCTATTTATCACCTAAAATTCCAAAGATTCATAGTAATAATATATCCAAATCTAATCCCATGATCACATATGTTACAATTTCTCTATAGCAAGACTCTATATGATCTCCTCCATAATCTATATTTCATACTCCATTAGATGCTTTTTAAGACGGTGACGTGATCAAGAGTAAATCTTTTGGTAAAAGAGTTAATAAAGATCCTATTGATTCTTCAACTTCTATAAATATTCTTGATCCATTAGGATTGTCAGTAAAATTAGTATCTTGAGCTCCTTCAAGGAAAGCCTCTAAACAGTCTGTTGTAATAGCTATTATTGAGACTAACAACTCAAGTAGCCATATTGAAACTACCGAAGGGAATGAAGAAATAGAGGAGGATGTGAAACAGGATGATGACTTGACAGGATCTGACAACCTTATACTATTATACTCTGAAGATTCATTGCACTTGTATTCTATTTCATCTGATTGTCATGTCTGAAATTAGTGGCTAGTAACACATCATCTCTATATGCTTTGTGCCTTGAGAGAAAGAGAGAGGAGAGGGATTTCTACTAAGTCTTAATTTTTATATTTTTTAAGTATGACTCAAAAAAAGAATATTATAAAACTAGAAGAGAAAACTTAGGTTAGAATCACTCCACATTCCATGTTCTAATGCTTTGGTGTCGTGAGGGGCTCTTCTTTATATAGTCCTTGGACTATATTTTATATTTTGTTGTTGATATCATAAAATATTAATGTATTAAAGGTGGTAGATTTAGATGACCATTTTTAATGTATAGGTTACATAAGAAAATATTTTAAAATGGTGGCAGAACTCTTTGCAATATTAGAGGATATACTTAAATGTAGGAGTTATATATGCAAATCATTTTATAAAGGTGGTGGAAAATAAGGTTTGTGATAGAGTAAGGTGGATGAGTAATAGAATAAATATAAAATATAAAAAGGAAAGAATAGTCCTAAAAGGATTTGGTTTGACTTATTTTTTACTTTGACTTCAAATATTAAGTCATAAAGAAAAGGTGGTGGTAGAATAGTAAAGTGGTAAGGGTAGGGGTATAAAAGGATGGTTTTATATATACATATATGAGTATGGCATTTTTAGTTGAAAATTTTTCCCATCACATAATCCCACCCAAACAAGCTATATAGTTATAAGCTATATGGGTTGTTTGCAACCCAATGGTAATATTATCTTTTAGATGAACATAGAACATTTTTAACCTATATCCATTTAGTCAAGTGTTGTGTTATTCTCCATCAAGATTTGCTAGCAAGTATGATCCATTATTGTTGACCTCAACAATTTAATATAGGCCATCCTATTGCAAAAGAAACTTTTTTGTGAATGTTTTGTCAATCTTGCTATCATACTTCATAACTAAATTGCAAACCTGAAAAGCTTTGTAAATTTCTTATTAAATCTGTGCTTTCTTGAATTGCTTTTATATGTTGAAAAATTTGATGTTGATTTTCATCCATCCCTTCAAGTTAAATAAGTGTTAATTGCAAGTCCTCATTGTCACTTAATCCATGCTTCAGTGCTAATCATAAACTTGGGATCTCCAACTCAATTGGAAATATAGCTTCTATCCTATAAACTAGCTAGAAAAGAATGAAGTTTATTGTTACCTTATATGTGGTTTTATAAGCCCATAATGCTATCAATAGCGATTGTCCAATCTTTTTTCTTTTTGGCACTCAATTTTCTTAGAATGTTGCCCAATACACCATTTGTTCTCTTCACCAACCCATTAGCTTGTGGATAGCATGATGTTGACTATCAATATTTTATTAATAACTTCTTTATTAGTGTTTTAACCATCTCTTTGCAAAAGTGTGAGCCTTAGTCAATGACAATCTCTAACAAGTAACTAAACCTTGTGCATATATTTTGGACAAGAAAGTTTACCACAACTTCCTTGGTATTGCTTTTAGTTATTACTTCTTTAGCCCACTTAGTAAGGTAGTCTGTTGCCACCAAAATAAATCTTTTCTGATTTGATGCCATTAGAACTGGTGCTTTAAAATTTATCCCACATTTCTCAAATAGTCTTGTTGGCAAATTTGGATGGAGACTTCCTGATTGAAGGATTCTTCTTTCAAAGGCCTAACAAATGTAATATAACTTGCACCATTCCTTCACATCCTAGAATAATGTTGGCCAGAAATATTCTACATTCACAATCTTCTTGATAGTATAATTATGGGAGAAGTGTTCACCATAATATCCTTCATGACATTGCTTTATGATCTCTTTTCATTCGTTTTGTTCAACTTCTCTCCGAAGCATGCTATCTCATCCAATTCAATAAAGTTGATCTTTGATTAGTGTGAATGGTTTTGACTTGAATATAATTTTTTGCTTTTCAATGCCTTTATAACCTTCTAGAAAACTATATATTCCTAAAAAGTTGTAAATATCCCAATATTTTTCCATATCAACACTCATTGTTAAGACTTCATGATCTTTTTCTTGGCATAGATTAATCTCTTTTTGCTCTAGAGGTATTTTATAATCCAAAGCTCCAATCAATCCTACTTGAGTGTTTTTCTCATATTAAAACTTAAAGTCATATTCTACTAAAGTTGTCATCTATCTAGAAAACTTCCCAACAAGTGTTAGCTTATTTGCAATATACCTTAATATAGTATTATCTGTAGGAACACAAAATGCCTTCCTCACAAGTAGCATTTAAATTTCTCTACCATATATATGATATTTGCAGCTTGCTTCTCCAAAAGTGGATAACATAGCTCATGTCCTTGAAGTTGTCAGCCAATATAGTAGACGGGAAACATATATCCTCTACTCCCCTTTTGGAATAGAATCATTGTGATAAAATACTTGCTAATGTTTATGTTCACATAGAAAGTCTCATCCCAACATAGTGCCACCAAAATCAAGGTTGAACTTAGCACTTTCTTCAAGTTTTTAAATGTCTTGACACTCTACTATCCAACTAAAGCTTTCTTTTTTTGGTAAAAGTTTGTTTAAGAGAAATGCTATTTCAGCAAATCCCTAAACAAACTATCGATAGTAACTCACCAGTCTTACAAACTGTTGTACCTTTTTTAATAGGCATTTCCACCAACTTTTGTATCTTATTTTGGCTTGGTTTAATTCTTTCTTTAGAGACTATATGACCAATTAATGTACCTTTTGTGCTTGCAATTTGACATTTTCCAGATTTAGCAACTTTTTAATTCATCTAGCCTTTCAAATGTTATTTATTCCTTTTCCAAATGAGTTACTCAGTTTCTGTATATGCAAGAGTCGTCAAGGTACACTAATAAACTTGCCCAGGTACAGTTCAAAAATTTTGTTCATGAGTCGTTGAAATGTTGTTGGTGCATTTGTGAGCCCAAATGCAAACTTGAAAATATCTAGAGTATCCATTAGAAACAGTGTATCACTCATGCCATGCTACTTTATCAAGGATCTCATCCATGAATGGAATGGGATGATGATCACATCATGTAGCATCATTCAACTTTTTATAGTTGATATATATTTTCCATTTCCCTCCCTTCTTTAGTGTTATTATAACAGGTGACACCCAATTTGAATTCTCCACTTCAGATATGAAGTTAGCTTTGATTAACTTCATTAACTTAGAAACAATATCAAACTTTAGAGGTCACTAATTTGTATAGTTTTTGAGCCACTGGCTTTGCTCCTTACTTAATTGGAATCTCATGTTCCATTATATCCACTTGCCACACCTCCTCATAGGAATTTATGACAAGCTTTGGGAACTTCTTTAACATCATTGTTGTGATCTATGTATGGTTCACATGTTTACAATTTGATTTTCTGGGTAAAGATTCCACCAGGTATCAAAACTCTGTAAGAGGTATATGATGCTATACACTATTTCAAGAAAGGTATGTTGTGACTTGTGCTGTCCTCATTGAGATGAGTTGTTTGTTACACAAGGAAAAAGGAAGGGGTTGACCTCTTTGATAAGTTAGATACTTCTAATCTTAATGCCCATCTGAACAGCACAGGTGACTTTTACTTTGTCAAGGCCAAAATGATCTGAAAAATTACTTGTTACAGTTGACGGAGATGCTTGGTGTGACTCTTAACGAGAAAACTGCAGAATACTCCCAAGCAAATAAGGAGGTAAGAGAACATTCTGTTTGGTTAGCACTTTTTTGACAAGTCACGATTCCATGTAATCATCAATGGACAGTATCCAAGGGCTATAGTGCTCAGATGGAAAGAATGGAGGCAAAGATTGCAGAGTTAAAGGTCCGTTTTTCTTTATGGTTTGTTTGAGGCTGATGCTTTGCTATTGGCAGACACTGCGTGAGGAACTTGGGGAAAGTTGAAAAGGGCAAACATCCAGTTCACACCACGGCTAAAAGGCCTCCAACCGCAGAACTGTAAGTAGTTTCTACTTTTGACTATTAGGTTGGAAAAGAAGTTGGCTCAAACTGATGCAAGGATAGCCAAGATGACCTTGGATCTGTCCGTCAAAGAAGATCTCATATCGTGGCACTGGGAACGTCAAAGATCAACTACAAGGATCCTCAAAGAACAGTCGCTTGGTGCAAGCGACATGAAATCCCCATTGAGAAGGTAACCCGGCACTTCGTACTTTCATTTCTCTTACTGAGGCAGGAGATTTGGATCACAGGTTTTTAGTAAGTCATTGCTGGCCATGGGCAATGAAGGTAGAACCCAACTTCAGATTTTATGAGGCTGATGGTGGTGCGGACGAAGACCCTTGATTCTTTGAAATGTATATTGTCTCCAGGTATGCTTCCTCGTTCCCGCTGGCTAGAAGTAGAAAAACTTGGAAGAAGGTGACTTCCCTCTGTCAATATAACGTCAACACTTGCGAGACTCTATCTTGGTCTTGATGATCATGGTCTCACTGTGAGAACTAGAGGGTAACATCACAGACGAGTGGAGCTGAAGTAGGATCCAGGTAGTCGCAAGCTGAAGCTTCTGGAGCTACCATCACTTGAAGGTGGTGGCAAGTCAAGAACGTCTATGTTACCTTCAAGCATATCCAGGACGTTTCTCATGGAGGGGCGGATTGCTGCCTCGAGTTGGATGCACCACAGTCCGATTTTCACGTACCTCTCGGCATCCTTGAGCTCCAAGCCAGTGCTAGTGCTGGCGAGATCATCGTCCAGGAGCTTGTCGTCAATAAGCTCGACGACGTTGCCACTGTGAAACATGCTCAGCGCGGTTTCGCCCAGGAAGCGCGGTTGCGAGGAGGATGAGGAGGAAGAGGAGGATGGAGGATGGAACTGGATGGTCCGCTTGGAGCTGACGAGCTCGAGCAGCACGATTCCAAAGCTGTAAACGTCGGTCTTGTCCGTGACTTTAGTGTGGAGCCACTCGGGTGCCATGTATCCGGGAGTTCCTCGCATGACAGTCACCACTTGGCTCTTTCCCCGCTCGGCGAGCTTGCTCAGGCCAAAGTCGGAGATTCTGGCTCGTAAGTTCTCGTCCAGGAGGATGTTTTGAGGTTTGATATCCAGGTGAAGAACTTGCTCCCGGCATCCTTCATGGAGGTATGTGAGTCCTCGAGCAACATCTATCGCGATTGAGTGTCTCTGGTTCCAGTTTAACAGCAGATTTGCTGATCCGCCACCTTTGTCATCATCGTTCTTGGTGAAGATCCACTTGTCCAGTGATCCATTGGGCATGAACTCGTAGACAAGCAATGCAGCTGGTCCCTGGATGCAAAATCCCCGGAGCTTTACCAGGTTGAAGTGGTGAATGCTGCCAATGGACATTACCTCGGCCTTGAACTGCGAGTGTCCTTTCGACGAGCCTTGGATCTCTACGTCCATCTTCTTCACAGCAACGAGGCTCCCATCCGCAAGCTCTCCTTTGAAGACGGATCCAAATCCTCCAGCTCCAAGCATGAGCTCGGGATCAAAGTTTCTAGTTGCCATCTTCAAGTCGTGATAGCTAAACTGGTGCGGAAGTATCTCATCGAGCCTCATTCCTTCGATGAGCGCTTGCTTTTCCATGCGCCTCCTCCGAGATCTTCTCCACTTCCTGGTTGCTACGAAGATTACGACGCTAAGCACCACCCCGGCCACAGCGCTTGCTACCCCAGAGATCACTCCCAGATAATTCTTTTTGCTTCGAATGGACTGTGGAAGATTCATATCAATGACATTCCAGGTGATATTTCTCAAGATTCCAATGCCTGGATCATACCCAAGCTGCCTCCACACTTGCTCGTTCGCAGCCACAGCGTTTGGAGCACAGGGCTCCGTGAACGAATGATCCCTGAGACACCCGTCTGGGGAGTAGCATTCAGCCACCATTCTAGCCACCGCAGTCCGTCCGTTTGGAGCTAAAACTTGGATGTTTTTCGAGCACAAGCTTCGGTCTTGGCTATACCATCCAGTGGCCAGCGCTGCCATGGGTTCCCTATTCCATTCCGAGGACGTGCACGGCCTGAGAGACCCCGGATTTGAGAGGTTGAAGCTTGTGACATAGAGGACGGCATTGTTGGTCCCTTGTAAATTTGGAGAGCAGGTGAAATACCTGTAAGCCAGGCCTGGGACGCAGCAATTCGGGCAGTCTGGACCGATGGTGGCATTGAAAATGACGCTGGAGATGGGCTTGCAAGCTTCAGAATCGCTGAGATATGGCTCGGATTGATTGTTCGATAGGTAGCAGGATGAATTGCGGAGTGAACGGTTGCCGCTGAGCATGGGCTCCGGGAAACAAAGAGATCCATTCGGGCAGTCGCTTAACGAAGAACATACCTGTTGTTGGGCTTGCGAGTGGAAGCTCCTGGTGCTACATAGCACAATCATGAAGCACATGAGAATCGACACCTCCATAGTTTAGTAAATACCACTGTTCTTGGGCACCTGGAAACCATAGAAAATCAGAAACTATGAGATCACGTCTCTCTCGTCACAGACTTAATGTTTGGCAGCTGGCTTCAGGTAT
The DNA here is from genome assembly GCF_000143415.4 of Selaginella moellendorffii. NCBI lineage: Eukaryota > Viridiplantae > Streptophyta > Lycopodiopsida > Selaginellales > Selaginellaceae > Selaginella > Selaginella moellendorffii. Next base: position 1,183,493 of record NW_003314281.1, on the reverse strand, counting down.
CTTTCAGTGTCATGGTTTTTCTGGGATGGCAGACGAAAAGAGGAATTCCTCCAAGGGACCCGCAATGCTTTAACAAGTCAAAAGCTTCGATCTTGAGACCGCAAAGACTTCAGCGTTTAAACCAGTTTACCTTTTGCAATTCCAGCCATGGATCATTGCAGCACTTTCTTCGCGCCAGCGATGACCTCACTCGCCAGCGCCACCGCGCAGCAATTCTCCTCCTCTTGCGGCACGAGATGCGACTCTAGGCGCGATTGTTCTAGCGGCCTCGTTTGCAATCCTGTTAGCAAGACCTACGATGGCGATCCAGGAGCTAGCACCCTTTCCTGCCCAATTCCCGGCTGCGAGCCCGGCAAGACCTTCGTCAACTCGAATGCCACTGCCCACAATCCCGAGTACTGCATCGGCAACAACATCTATCAGTTCTTCAATTGCTCCCCTGAAGAGCAGTCTCTCAACTTCGCGGCTTTCTACTACATCAAGCTGGAGGAACTCCCCACGGCATGCAATCAATCCACGCCTTACAAGAACTCGGAGCTCCTGGCAAACATGGCCACCGGATGGTTTGCCAGTGGATCCTCGTGCTTCAAAGAGATTGTGATCACGGCAGAGAATGGGATGAGCGTCACGGCGACGGTGGCGGATACTACGAGCCGTGCACGCCCAGATCGTTGGGAGGGACGAGAGGTGTGTGGGAAGGGCTGGGCCAGACGTATTTTGATAATGTGTTGCAAGTCATTTGAAGAGGTTAAGGGCGGCGCAACCATTAAGACATGTGGCATATTGATCCAACGCATGATTAACTTAAGCCAGTGATTGCATTGGTTTCTAGTTGGTGCTCTTAGGGATTTTGTGGTGGAAGGTGGTGAGACGATCCAATGCCACCAAGAAGAAGCTCCATCGGGGGGATCTCACTGAGCAAGGGATTCCAGAGCAAGGTGGGAGAGGGAGGGATTGGGACTGTGTTCAAGGGGACGTTGCCCAGCGGACAGATTGTGGCGGTCAAGAGGATTGGCGGTGGATCGCGGCAGGGGGACAAGCAACTTAAGGCGGAGGTGATTGGCAGCATCCATCACCTCAATCTCGTCAAGCTGGTTCGATTTTGCCTGCAGTCTCCCCCCAACGTAGTCGTCTACGCCAATGGCTTGCTGGATGGATGGATTTTTGCCAAGGAGAAGTGCCTGCCCTGGCCAACCAGGCTTTCCCGACGTCGCTCGAGGGCTTGCGTATCTCCACGATGGATGCCGCGAGAAGGTACTCCATCTAGACATCAAGCCCCAGAACATCCTCCTGGACGAGAAGATGAATGCCAAAATTGCCGACTTTGGATTCTCCAAGCTCATTGACAAGGACAAAACTCACGGGGCACAGTGGGATACATGGCTCCCGAGTTGCTCCACTCTCTTGTCATGGACAAGACGGACGTCTATAGCTTTGGGATCGTCCTCCTGGAGCTCGTGTGCTGCATGAAGGCCGTGGAGTATCCCTCGGACTCACAGATGGACGTTGGGTTCCTCGCCCAGACTGCTTTCAACAAGCTCGGCTTCTGGCTTATAAACAACTAATGAATGAATATGACTTAAACATTTGCTTCGTCAAAAACTTCTTTTTATTAGCAAGAAAGACCAATGCTGATGTTGGTACGAGTTCAGTTGCTGAATCTTCATGTTATGACAACAGGCACAGCAACGCATGGCTGGAAGCTGGAAAAGCTGGAAGAATTGTACAGCCAGCAGCAGTGCATTCAATTCATGGCTAGAAATCACGCTTCTCTCGTGCTCTTTTTCGCTTGCTTGGCTCTAGGATTCTCAGTGGAGACAGCCAGAGAGAGTTTCACGTACTCCTGGACTCCAGAGGAGCGCCAACGAGGCCACGTCGAGGGTGCTGGAAAGCAAGACGACGATTGCACCTGCTACTCCGTGGCCGATGGTCCCACATCAGACGCGGTATACACACACCACATGGCACGGCGATGCATGGCTCCTACAAAAGCTAGTGCTCCGAGGTCATGCAAGAATTGTACAGAAAAACCATCGATCTTCGGCTTCTCTTGTGCTCTTTTTCGCTTGCATGGCTCTGGGATTCTCAGTGGAGGCAGCCAGAGAGAGTTTCACGTACTACTGGACTGTAGAGGAGAGTGCAACGAGGCCTCAAACACAGAAATCAAGGATTGCAGTGGCAGTGCAATAGCTTCCGTCTGTGGCGGTTTCAGTTCAGAAATCCACGTCGAGGGTGCTGGAAGGTTGAAGGATGGGCGCTACGTGAATTGCAAAGACAACGATTGCACCTACTTCGTGACTGATGGTCCCAAGGGCAGTCGAGAGAACGACTCGCAGCTTTACGTGTCTATCGCTGTTCCAGATGAAGGGAAGTATCCCTTTGGATCACATCTCAAGATAGATCTGCTCCAAGACATAGCGCTTCCCAACGGCAGGCAACACAATGGATGTGTTCGGGTGGACGATGCCTGCATGAAAGACAAGGAGAAGAACAATGAATGCAACATGGACTTCTACGTGGGATCTGAGAGTAACTACCTTAATATTGATCATGAGCTACAGGATGCTGAATTATGGGATGCCAATATTGATCCGAACTGCCAGATCCAAGACTAGATTGGAAATGCTTGCATATTATAAGATTTGGTTTCCTATTAAGACTAATAAACTGCTCATCTATTTTTATCTCTTAGCAGCAACAATTTAAATGTTCTGATTCTGAAATCAGCATTGGTTTTTAGCGAAAAAGAAAGAGAAGCGGCAGACTGGTGATTTCTAGCCATGAATTGAATGCAGTGCTGCTGGCTGTACAATTCTTCCAGCATTCGTCATTTCCAGTTTTAGGGTTGGCATCTCCGTCGCACCTGCCAACACTTAAAGTGGTTTCATTCATTCATTGGTTGTTTATAAGGTCTTGCAGCCAGTTTCGATGATCTCTTGAGCTATTTGCTGAACTCCTCCAGATCTTCTGCTTCGAGACATGTAAATTGCCGTTCAATTAACTTATTAAGCAATCATAATTCTTCAAATGAGCCAAGTCCGAGACCGAGATGGAGATCTGCAATCCCGAGCCACTGCTACTCACCAAGAGTGATGAATCCTGTGCAGCAGGTCTCTCCAGCTGAGGGAACGCCAACACATCCATGGCACTCTCGAGCATCTTCACCACCACAGACATCGTTGGTCGCTGCAAAGGATCCTCCTGTCCACACCATAGCCCGATCCGGATGATGTTCTCGAAGCCACTCAAGGATAAACCACCACCGTCCTCGGCTTTGACCCATGGCGTTTCCACTGTCGAGCTTGTTGAAAGCAGTCTGGAGTGAACGCTCCAGGAAACAAAGAGATCCATTCAGGCAGTCGCTTAACGAAGAGCATACCTGTTGTTGGGCTTGCGAGTGGATGCTACATAGCACGACCATGAAGCACAGAGAATCGACACCTCCATAGTTTAGTAAATACCATTGTTCTTGGGCACCTGGAAACCATAGAAAGTCAGAGACTAGACTATGACATCATGTAAGTCTCATTAGTTCGTTTCGGCCCAAAGACTTAAAGTTCGGAGGTATCTTTCAGTGTCAAGGTTTTTTTGGGCTGGCAGACTAAAAGAGCAATTCCTCCCACGGGACCCTCGCAATGCTTTAGAAAGTCAAAAGCCTGACAAGTCTAGCTCCACATGAGACCGCAAAAGACTTCAGACTTTTGCTAGAGCAGTTTACCCGCGAGAGGTTTGCAATTCCAGCCATGTATCATTGCAGCAGATCTTTCTTCGTGGATTCTCAGTGGAGACAGCCAGCGAAAGTTTCACGTACTACTGGACTCCCGAGGAGCACCAACGAGGCCACGTCGAGGGTGAAGACGACGATTGCACCTGGCTGGTGGTCCCACAACAGATGCGGTATACACACACCACACCGCACGGCGATGCATGGCTCCTATAAAAGCTAGTGCTCCGAGGTCATGCAAGAATTATACAGCCAGCAGCGCTGCATTCATTCATGGCTAAAAATCATCGATCTTCCGCTTCTCTTGTGCTCTTTTTCGCTTGCATGGCTCTGGGATTCTCAGTGGAGGCAGCCAGAGACGTACTACTGGACTGTAGAGGAGTGCGGCAACGAGGCCTCAAACACAGAAATCAAGGATTGCAATGACAACGCGATAGCTTCCGTCTGTGGCGGTTTCAGTTCAGAAATCCACGAAGGGTCCTAGAAGGTTGAAGGATGGGCGCTACGTGAATTGTGAAGACAACGATTGCACCTACTACTCTGTGACTGATGGTCCCAAGGGCAGTCGAGGGAACGACTTGCAGCTTTACGTGTCTATAGCTGTTCCAGATGAAGGGAAGTATCCCTTTGGATCACATCTCAAGATAGATCTGCTCCAAGACTTAGCGCTTTCCAACGGCAGAATGGATGTGTTCGGGTGGATGATGCCTGCACGAAAGACAAGGAGAAGAACAATGAATGCAACATGGACTTCTACGTGGGATCTAACTACCTTCTTATTGATCATGAGCTACAGGATGCTGAGTTATGGGATGCCAGATCCAAGACTATGGCAGCTAGATTGGAAATGCTTGCATATGAAAAGATTTTAAGACTAATAAATAGCTCATCTATTTTTATTTATTAGTCAGTGAACTTTGTTGTGGACCCACAATATTTTTAATTCATTTTTACTACCACTTCACCTAATTTCACAGCAAGAATTCTACGTTTTAAATTTATTGTTCTGACTCTGAAATCAACATTGGTCTTTCATGAAAAAGAAAGAGAAGTGGCAGATTGGTGATTTCTAGCCATGAATTGAATGCAGTGCTGCTGCATGTACAATTCTTCCAGCATTGCTGTCATTGCCGTCATTTCCACTTTTAGGGTTGCCATCGCCGTGCCGTGTGTGTTTATATACCTCATTCATTCATTACTTGTTTATAAGGTCTTGCCGTTTCTCTTGATGATTCTTGAGCCATTTGCTGAACTCCTCCAGATCTTCCGCCTCGAGACCTCCTGGTTTCTCATTGAGGATTCTAAATATATATGTAAATTGCCGTTCAATTAACTTATTAAGCAATCATAATTCTTCAGATATCTACTTAGCGAGCCAAGTCAGAGACCGAGATGGAGATTTGCAATCCCGAGCTCTCGCTGCTGCTCACCAGGAGTGATGAATCCTGTGCAGCGGGTCTCTCCAGCTGAGGGAACGCCAACACATCCATGGCACCCTCGAGCATCTTCACCACCACAGACATCGTTGGTCGCTGCAAAGGATCCTCCTGTGCACACCATAGCCCGATCCGGATGATGTTCTCGAAGCCACTCAATAAACCACCACCGTCCTCGGCTTTGACCAGCCGATCATCCACCAAGTGCATGGCGTTTCCACTGTCGAGCTTGTTGAAAGCAGTCTGGGCGAGGAACCCAACGTGCATCTGTGAGTCCGAGGGATACTCCACGGCCTTCATGCAGGACATGAGCTCCAGGAGGACGATCCCAAAGCTATAGACGTCCGTCTTGTCCGTGACACGAGAGTGGAGCCACTTGGGAGCCATGTATCCCACTGTGCCCCACATGACTGTCACGACATGAGTTTTGTCCTTGTCAATGAGCTTGGAGAATCCAAAGTCGGCAATTTTGGCATTCATCTTCTCGTCCAGGAGGATGTTCTGGGGCTTGATGTCTAGATGGAGTACCTTCTTGTGGCATCCATCGTGGAGATATGCAAGCCTTCGAGTGACGTTGAGCACGATGGATAGCCTGGTTGCCCAGGGCAGATACTTGTCCTTGGCAAAAATCCATCCATCCAGCAAGCCATTGGCGTAGACAAGTACGTTGGGGGGAGACTGCAGGCAAAATCCAACCAGCTTTACGAGATTGAGGTGATGGATGCTGCCAATCCACATCACCTCCGCCTTAAGTTGCTTGTCCCCCTGCCGCGATCCACCGCCAATCCTCTTGACCGCCACAATCTCTCTGCTGGGCAGCATCCCCTTGAACACAGTCCCAAACCCTCCCTCTCCCACCTTGCTCTGGAATCCCTTGCTCGGTACAGCTCTTGGTACCTATCAGTGAGATCCCCCTGATGGAGCTTCTTCTTGGTGGCATTGGATCGTCTCACCACCTTCCACCACAAAATCCCTAAGAGCACCAAGGCAACGAGCGCTCCACTAGAAACCAATGAAATGATATCTTCGCCCTTCACTGGCTTAAGTTAATTGGATTGTCTATGTGTTGGATTAATATATGCACTCGCCACATGTCATGGAATGGAAATGTGTTATCAAGTGGTAGAAAGTGTGATAATAAAGGGAAATGGTTGGAAAGATGAATGCCTTAAAGCATGGAAGTGTATGTATGTATAGTAGGGATAATGGATAGGTTGGGTATGGCCGACCAACTTGAGGCATAATTGAACTCTCACTTGCATAAATATTTTTATTTTGCATTTGGCTTGGGTTTAAACCCAAGTTTCACATTATGTTACTCATATCCTCGTGTTAGGGCACTAATATGCTGAAATAATGCCAAATTTTATTTGGCTCTATTTTACACTGGTTTTAGCATTGGGATGCTAAATGCTTTAGGATTGTTCCAAGTTATTCTATGCTTTTATCCTTTTGTTCTTTAGGTTATATGCTCGGGGTTGTTTCGTGCTTTAGTACCTTCACTCTTTAGCTCCATGCTTAAGAGTTTGGCTCTGTTCCTTCATTTAGTGGCCCAAGACCTTGAATTTCAGGTTTCACTTTTTTGTCCTTGGGGACATGTGGCATATAGATGGTTTAGATTTCATTTCGTGGTTATCCTTTATCCTATGGTGATTTACCATAGGATAACACCATGAAACGGAACCTAAACCCTCTTTATGCCACATGACACATGCCACATGTCATATGCCACGTGTCCAAAGGACAGTGGTGTAGAACCCAAGGTTCAGGGCCTTGGGCCACTGAACAAAGGAACAGTGCTAAACTCCCAAGCATGGAGCCGAGGAGTGACAGAACCGAACCACGGAGCAACTCCCGAGCATGCAGCCCAAGGAGTGAAGGGATAGGAGCCCGAAGCGACTTGGAACAGTCCTAAAGTAACTAACATCCCAATGCCAGGACCAGCATGCAAAACGGAGCCAAACGGAGTCTAGCACTATTTTAGCATACCGGTGGCCTAACGCGAGGACATGGGTACTCCACCAGCTAGCATGGAATGGAACTTGGGCTTAGACCCAAGCTAAACGCAGAACAAGGACAGGCATGCAAGCGGGAGCTAAACTATGCCTTAGGTTGGTTGGCCATGCCCGACCTACCCACTATCCCTACTATATATTTGGAACCCCCCACAGCCCCCCCCCCCGCTTGAGGAACACATGCTTTGGGCTTTCACCCCAAGCCTCCCTTAGTATCAAGAGTTAGTCTCTTGGACAAGCTCGAAACTTACTAAATATGGAATGTCCCCAGATTGCAAATTTGGACACGGGACGAACACCATTGTGTTCAAGACAATCTCTACATTCCATAGATATGCCAAATGAGCAAATCTGGACACTTTCCATAAATAACATTTGGGACCGAAATGAGGCCAACACAAAGGGCATGATAGCGAGGGTGTTTGGCAGACACGGTAAGCTATCATCTAGCGATATTGAGGGACCAAGCTCAATATCACGGGGGTTCCCAACACTAGCAAGTGCAAGTCAATGAATGAATTTCTCTAACCAGGTCAAGTATGCTTGACTAAATAGACACTTAGGAATTCCTTCCTTATGCTCATCTGGTCAAGTGCACACGCAAGGACCAGTTTCTCAACTAACTTAGGCGGAGACTGATAACGGGTCTAGCAATACCGACCTCCTGCCGTCGTGGCAGTAAGGAAAGAATATCCGAAAGGACTGGTCGACAGGTAACTTTCGATACCCGAAGTCACATTCGTGACACTCTCCCCCCCTTGGGGAAAATCGACGTCCTCGTCGATGCATACTCCAGTCTAGAATACCGCCAAGGAAATAACTCCAGAAAAAGTTCATAATACTCACACTATGTGAGAAATGCACCCATTTAAATGAGTTAGGGGGTAACCTCTTTGTCTAACGCGGATGCGCTACCAACTCAGACACCTTGCGGCCGTCACCGACAAGGAAATGACCAACAGAGTCAGCCACCCTTGCTGCTTTGGGTGTCACTCAGCTATAAAAGTGTGATACGCCCTTGCCCGCAAGGACATAGAGAGAGGAGCCAGAGGCCCCAACCCTCCTGAGCAAAGAAACCAAACCTGTCGGTAAGGTTTAGATAGACTACTGTAAACAGGCAGTTAGAGTTGTTTAGACGATCACGCCCTTTCAACGGAATAAGGAACATCAACAAAGAGGCGGGTTATGTGACCAATCGACAATAACTACCCCATGACTAGAGATTTCAATATGCACACGAAGTGCTGAAGCCAGTCTGCCTATACTAGCCCAAATTCAAAGATCAATAGATGGACAATACCAAAGTCATAGACAATGATAGTTTTGAGTCTTAATTATAGAATCCACCAAGATCACCATAATTGGTAAACATAGGATTCACCATTAAACAAAATTCAATAGCAAGGATATCATCAAGTAAACTCAATAAGAAAACTTAACTATCAAAGATTGTAGACAATATGCTAAATAACTTACGAAAGATAACTCAAAAAACACTAAGGATCATTGACTGACAAACAAAATGCTCGCAAATATATCACTCAAAGGAAATAACATCCCAATCTATTAGAACTAACTTGAACAATAATCAACAAAACAAAATGAATGTGGTAAAACCAACAAACATTTAGTTATGCCAACCATCACACAAGTCAATCTGAATAGATCCCAGTCAATAATACCAAGGAACCAGAGTTGCTTAAACAAGTGTTAGCAATGTCCTACTGATGTCTCAAACCCAAGAGACCAATCCAGAGCAAACCACAAACAACTTATGGTATTGCGAAAAGCTATAAGCTATCAAAGAGAACAATTAACCATCATAAAAGATCATCAACCATCCCATAAAACAAAAATGCAAAATCATCGTCAAAGAAACAATCTACCATTCCGAAGAACGGCAAATCATTTTATACCAACAATAATCAAACAAAACCTTTGATAAAGATAATCAATTATCTTAGATGATAGTCAATTATTACCAATGAATGCTAGATGCAAATACTAACAATATCAAAGCTAATAAGCCAAAATGCCTTCCCCAACAACTTCTAACAAATGGAACATTGAGCATAAAAACTCAAAGAACCAAAAGTTTGAAGAAGCTTATACATAAGGTCTTTGTCTATAATGATCATAAGTCTTGCATGAACTAACTTCAATGCTAAAGAAGAAATCGTGGTATAACCCATAATATCTTACTCAACACATCCATAAGCTAACTTCATAATGCCAAAGTTAATGAAGAGCATGTCTGCATCAATCCAATAGCTAAGCATAACGAAGTTATGCTAAACAAGTGATCACCCAATCGATCTTCCATGAATCCATCTATAGCAAGACGTAACTCACTTCATAACAAGTACAACACAAATCATCAATGATCAATATATCCCAACTCAAATCTAACAAGGATTCAAATATTCTAATATTGATCACTAACTCTTCCACTTGTAAAGTTAGCATAGTCTATAACTAAATCACTTTTTTCAAGGAAAAGCTTAAAGCTCAGCCCCTACTAAACAATCTCGTTTAGAACACAACTAACTCAAACTTGCTATTCAGTTCATCTGAACGTCAATACAGTTGCTAACTAGCAAATACATGAATGCTAACAACACAAAGCTACAGCCAAATCATCAACACTATCTTCATCAAGACTAATGAAACTCAATATCAATCCTACAGAGATATCTCATTTCACTCGAATCTCAACATCAATAATGTCAATGACAAGGCATCACTTCAATGCCATCAACACCATAACAAAGCTAGAAGAAAGCAAGAGTGAATCACCACCCAAAACTCTTTAGCAACCAAGCTAACTAAAGTCGAAGATACTTTAGGCAGTATTTAAGACCAGTTCTTCAACAATACTTAGCTATAGATAACACATCATCAAGGAATGAATCACCACATCCAAAATTCAATGAAATCTAACACTACGAACTTAAACGCAACCAAATGATATCGACAAAGGTAGAATTGATATGCCAACATGGAAAACCCATGTAAGTCTAACAACACGATCCTCCACAATACCATCCAGTAAAGCAAACCCATCACTGCTAAATCATCATCGAGCGAAGCAAGTATCAATAGTCTTTTGACAAAGTCTACAAGTAATCACTAGTCGTAAAGCAACTAACAATCACCCTTCAACTTGCCTTCACAAGACCCGAACACCAATTCATGTCATCGAGTCATATACTTGTCCAACATGAACATAATACCTCAGGTATGAGATAAAAGTTCATAGACAAGCACAAACTATATGACCACTCGAATCCAACTCAATCATAATAAGCTCACTAATGCATTTAGTCAATAGCTCTGAGTATGCCTTGAAGAGGCTAGCTATGCATGATCAACACTTAGCTAAAGCTAAAGTGAAGACCATGAGATGGATTCATATTGGTACACAACCTCCTCATAGACAAAGCTATAGTATGGGTACCAACATCTCAACCTCAAACAACTAAATTGGACATCACCATCCTCAACCAAGGTGCAGGGCCACCAAGACCAAGTCAAGATTAGTGAGAGCTCACTACTCTCATAGAGTTTAACGTAATGCAAGGTGCAACCTACCACTAAGCATAACGCTACAAAAGAAAGGTACAAGAGTCACCCTTCTTAGAAAAGCGCAATAGCCACTTTTCTATACCAACTCTAGACTCTATCCAACTCAATTGCCTTAGCCTCAAAAGTCAGCATCCCTTTCGGGTTGCATTATACAAACCACTTACCAAGGTCTAAGCTAACCGAAGTCAACTCTAACCCCTTCACTAGTTTGTATTGGCTTACGAAAATGGAATGGTTTTCAGCAAAGTGACCAACAGATCAGCCATTGGAGAAGTCTAAGAAAATTTGTGGAAAATTTCCATCCTAGAGAAAGAATGACTCTCAGTCTAGGATTGCAAACCTTCAAAACTCAACCAACTTCCTCCTACCTACAACTTCATATAAGTTCACCTCAACATAAATTCTCATGATCCAACGATATGCTTAAGCATCGAACATCTTTGCCCATCTAACTGATATCCAACACCGACATCTGCAAAGTGCAAAATGAACATCCAAGGCTTGATCACGTAGACCACATGTTCGGATATCCATATTGCACTAACACTCTTCTTCAATCACCTTCAAGATCCAATGTGAAGTCAAAACATTAACAAGAAAAATGACATGGAAAATCAAGGTCTAAGGAAAATCCCTCATCACTTGAAATAACAATGCCACTTCCACTAACACAAGTGCTAATGATGTTAATGCCCCAACTACACATCTTCTCCATCCAACAATCTATTCCAAGTGTTAACGGATCAACCGACGAGCTATAACAAATGAATGCTACAACCTTTCCAACAACTTATGGGCAAACCCAAGGAACAAAGTACCAACTTAAGCTTAGCATAATGGACCACCATCGAGATCCAGTCAAAGCTACTACAATGCTACTTCGTGCAAGTAGACTAGCTTCTCTATCAACCACTTTGGGGTTGATCATCATTTACCCAAGCAACTTCGTAAACACATTGCTCATTATCACATAGATATGATATAAATCACAATAACTTGATCATCAATCAAGCAACACTATGAGCAATGCCCATGTCACTACTGCAAAGGTTTATGTGAATATCAAGTGCCAACTCGATTCAACAAAATGCAACATAAATGCCACACCCCATCAATAGAGATTTACGACACCTAACACCACTAACTTTTGTTCACAACACGAACAAGCTCACACTCTCTTTCCGACCAAACTCAACACTAATCCAACACCAAGCTACTCAAGAAACAATAACAAGGTTCCCCGGAAAAGAATTGAACATTGCAACCCAAGTCTTTCAATAGCAAGCCACAAAATAGTATAGCGCTTCACCGCTATCCATCGCATAGCTCACCATTTGTAAGACTATCATTTCCAACATGCACCAAGATAGGGACTCTTGATTGCATATTATGAACACGAGCAATGAATCACACCTCATTGCAAATCATCTCTCCAAGAAGAGAAAATGATTTACGTGTTTGATCCTTCGTCCCGATGACTCTCTTTTCGGTCTCATCTTTGACCAAACCTCAAGCTTGCTTTTGCACTGCCTTTAGTTCAATCAAAGAAAAGTTTATGAGAGAGCACGGCCATGACTACTTAAACCAATAGACTAATCCCTATAGTCTTGATTGATCCACTTATAATCATGCCTATGAAGGATCCACTAGTGCCGTGCTAAACAGCTACGGACCAGCCTATTTGCCACTCATAGCAAACCCAGGGAGGTTTGTTTCACCCATGGTACAAGGAATAACTCATGGAACCACTGGAACCACTCATGGAACCACCAATAGACTAACATTAATCCTGCCAACCCAAAGCGTAACCTTGAGTTGCTAATGTGCCTCACTCACAAGCTCAAGCTCAACCTCGTGCTACCGGAACAACTCAAATCCATCTTATGAGCCCAAGAGCAAGCTCACATAATCTAAAATGAAAGGTAACCAAATCCATACCCAAGGAACGATTGCGAAGTCTTAGCACCCAAACGTGTACCCACTCGGATCATCGTTTTCATCTCTGCGTATGCAACGAGATTAGTTGCCCAATCTCATTGTATAGTACTCGCTGAGACTCCTTCTCTGATACCAAATGTAGTGCACGTGGTTTTTACCCTTTATCCTATGGTGATTTACCATAGGATAACACCACGAAACAGAACCTAAACCCTCTTTATGCCACATGACACATGCCACATGTCATATGCCACGTGTCCAAAGGATAGTGGTGCAGAACCTGAGGTTCAGGGCCTTGGGCCACTGAACGAAGGAACGGTGCCAAACTCCTAAGCATGGAGCCGAGGAGTGACGGAACCGAACCATAGAGCAACTCCCGAGCATGCAGCCCAAAGAGCGAAGAGACAGGAGCCCGGAGCGACTTGGAATAGTCCTAGAGTAACCAACATCCCAATGCCAGGACTAGCATGCAAAACGGAGCCAAATAGAGTCTGGCACTGTTTCAACATACCGGTGGCCTAACACGAGGACATGGGTACTCCACCAGCTAGCATGGAATGGAACTTGGGCTTAGACCCAAGCCGGACACAGAACAAGGACAGGCATGCAAGCGAGAGCTAGACTATGCCTTAGGTTGGTTGGCCATGCCTGACCTACCCACTATCCCTACTATACACTTGGAACCCCCCACAGCCCCCCCCCCCCCGCCCTCCCCCGCCTGAGGAACACACGCTTTGGGCTTTCACCCCAAGCCTCCCTTAGTATCAGGAGTTAGTCTCTGAGACAAGCTTGAAACTTACTAAATATGGAATGTCCCTAGATTGCAAATTTTGACACGGGACGAACACCATTGTGTTCAGGACAATCTCTACATTCCGTAGATATGCCAAATGAGCAAATCTGGACACTTTCCATAAATAACATTTGGGACCGAAATGAGGCTAACACAAAAGGGATGATAGCGAGGGTGTTTGGCAGACACGGTAAGCTATCATCTAGCGATATTAAAGGACCAAGCTGAATATTGCGGGGGTTCCCAACACTAGCAAATGCAAGTCAATGAATGAGTTTCTCTAACCAGGTCAAGTATGCTTGATTAAATAGACACTTAGGAATTCCTTCCTTATGCTCATCTGGTCAAGTGCACACGCGAGGACCAGTTTCTCAACTAATTTAGGTGGAGACTAATAACAGGTCCAGCAATACCAACCTCCTGCCGTCGTGGCAGTAAGGAAAGAATATCCGAAAGGACTGGTTGACAGGTAACTTTCGATACCCGAAGTCACATTTGCAACATTATTCTATAGTAAATCATTATAGAATAAAGGGTGAAAACCACATGTGTTACATTTGGTATTAAATGATACGTCTTAGCGAGTATTATCCAATGAGATTGGGCAACTAGTCTTGTTGCATATGCAAAGATGGAAACGATGATCCAAGTGGGTATACGTTTGGGTGCTATGATTTTGCATTCATTCCTTAGATATGGACTTTGGTTACCTTTTTTACCATATTATGTAAGCTTGCTCTTGGGCTCATAGTATAGAATGAGATATTCCATTTGCACGAGTTTATGCTTGGGTTTGTGAATGAGGCATATTAGCAACTCAAGGTTACATTTTGAGTTGGCAGGATTAACGTTAGCCTATTAGTCTTTACCATGACTTGAGCCATGTACCATACATAAAAGTAAGCCTCCTTTGAGTTTGCTATGAGTGGCAAATAAGTTGGTCTATAGCTATTTAGCATGACATAAGTGGATCCTTCCTAGGCATGATTATAAGCGGATCAATCAAAATTATAGATATCAATCTATTGGTTCAAATACTTATTGCCGCGCTCTCTTATATACTTTTCTTGGATTGTGCGAATGCAAGCTTGAGATTTGATCAAAGATGAAACCGAAAAAAGAGTTGTTAGGAATGAAGGATCAAATACGTAAATTATTTTCTCTTCTTGAAAAGATGATTTGCAATGAGGTGTTAACTCATTGTTTGTGTTCACATTATATAATCAAAAGTCTCTACCTTGATGCATATTAAAAATGATGGTTTTACAAATTGTGAGTTGTGGGATGGATAACAATGAAGCGCTAAACTATTTTGTCTAGGCTTACTATTAAAGATTTGAGTTACAATTCTCAATTCTTTTCTAAGGAATCTTGCTTTTGCTCCTTGAGTAGTTTGGTGTTGGATTAGTTTTAAGTTTGGTCAAGAAAAAGAGTGGCATGAGGTTGTCTATGTTATGAATAAAGTTGGTGGCATTTGGTGTTGTAAATCTTTATTAGTGGGTATAGCATCTATGTTGCATTTTGTCAAATAGAGTAAGCATTTGATACTCACGTAAACTTTTGAAGTAATAATATGGGCTTGCATGTGGTGTTGCTCAATTGATGATCAAGTCATTGTGATTTTTATATTATATTCATATGATCATGAGCAATGTGTTTAATAAGTTGTTTAGTTAAATGATAATCAACCCCAAAGTGGATAATAGTGAAGCTAATTTACTTATATATAGTAACATTGTAGTAATTTTGACTAAATTCACAATAGTGGTCCATTATATTAAGTTTGAGTTGATACCTTGTTTTCTTGAGGGTTTACTTATAAGGTGTTGAAAAAGGTTATAGCATTCACTTGCTATGGTTTGTTAGTTTATCTGTTAGCACTTGGAGTAGATTGTTAGATGGAGAAGGTGTGTAGTTGAGGCATTAATATCACTATCACTAAGTGGCATTGTTATTTTGAGTGATGAGAAATTTTCCTTAAAACTTAATTTTCCATGTCCTTTTTTTTTTCTTTGTTAGTGTTTTGGTTTCACATTGGATCTTGAAAGTGGTTAAAGAAAAGTGTTAATGCAATATGGATATTCAAAAAAATGGTTTTCATGATCAAAACTTGAATGTTCATTTTACATTTTGCGGATGTCAATGTTGGGTGTTAGAAATATGGGCAAAATGTTCCATGATTAAACATATTATTAGATTATGAGAATTTATGTTAAGGTGAACCTATATAAAGTTGTAGGTAGGAGGAAGTTGGTTGAGTTTAAAAGTTTGTATTTCTAAATTGAGAGTCATTCTTTCTTTAGGATGGAAAACTTTTCACAAATTTTTTTAGACTTTTAAAAAATAGCTGATCTATTGATCATTTTGCTTGAAAACTATTCCATTTTCATAAGTCAGTACAAACTATAATGCAACCGAAAGAGATGCTGTCGTGAATGTGACTTTGGGTATCGAAAGTTACCTGTCGGCTAGTCCTTACGGACACTCTTACCTTATTGCCACGATGGCAAGAGGTCGGTATTGCTGGACCCGTTATCAGTCTCCACCTAAGCTAGTTGAGAAACTGGTCCTCGCGTGTGCACTTGACCAGATGAGCATAAGGAAGGAATTCCTAAGTGTCTATTTAGTCAAGCATACTTGACCTGGTTAGAGAAACTCATTCGTTGACTTGCACTTGCTAGTGTTGGGAACCCCCGCGATATTGAGCTTGGTCCCTCAATATCGCTAGATGATAGCTTACCGTGTCTGCCAAACACCCTCGCTATCATGCCCTTTGTGTTAGTCTCATTTCGGTCCTAAATGCTATTTCTGGAAAGTGTCTAGATTTGCTCATTTGGCATATCTACGGAATGTAGAGATCGGCCTGAACACAATGGTGTTCGTCCCATGTCCAAATTCGCAATCTAGGAACATTCCATATTTAGTAAGTTTCGAGCTTGTCCCAGAGACTAACTCTTGATACTAAGGGAGGCTTGGGGTGAAAGCCCAAAGCGTGTGTTCCTCAAGGGGGGGGGGGGCTATGGGGGGTTCCAAATGTATAGTAGGGATAGTGGGTAGGTCGGGCATGGCCGACCAACCTGAGGCATAGTCTAGCTCCCGCTTGCGTGCCTGTCCTTGTTCTGCGTCCGGCTTGGGTCTAAGCCCAAGTTCCATTCCATGCTAGCTGGTGGAGTACCCATATTCTCACGTTAGGCCACTGGTATGCCGAAATAGCGCCAGACTCTGTTTGGCTCCGTTTTGCGTGCTGGTCCTGGCATTGGGATGCTGGTTGCTCTAGGACTATTCCAAGTCGCTCCGGGCCCCTGTCCCTTCGCTCCTTGGGCTGTATGCTTGGAAGTTGCTCCGTGGTTAGGTTCTATCACTCCTTGGCGTCACGCTTGGGAGTTTGGCACCGTTCCTTCGTTCAGTGGCCCAAGGCCCTGAACCTCGGGTTCCTATGGACACGTGGCACGGACACGTGGCATGTGACATGTGGCATCTGTCACGTGGCACAAAGAGGGTTTATGTTCCGCTTCGTGGTGTTATCCTATGGTAAATCACCATAGGATAAAGGGTCAAAACCACGTGCGCTACATTTGGTATCAGAGGTCCCTTGAGGAAGATCGACGTCCTCGTCGATGCACACTCGAGTCTAGAATACCGCCAAGGAAACAACTCCAGAAAAAGTTTACGGTACTCACACTATGTGAGAAATGCACCAACTTAAATGAGTTAGGGGGAACCTCTTTGTCTAACGCGGATGCGTTACCAGCTCAGACACCTTCCGGCCGTCACCGACAAGGAAATGACCAACGAAGTCAGCCACCCCTGCTGCTCTGGGAGTCACCCAGCTACAAAAGTGTGATATGCTCTGCCCGCAGAGACATAGAGAGAGGAGCCAGAGGCCCCAACCCTTCTGAGCAAAGAAACCAAACCCGTCGGTAAGGTTTAGATAGACTACTGTCAACAGGTAGTTTAGAGTTGTTTACACGGTCACGCCCTTTCACGGAACAAGGAACATCGACAGAGAGGCGGGTTATGTGACCAGTCGACAGTAGCTACCCCATGACTAGAGATTTCACCATGCACACGAAGTGCCGAAGCCAGTCTACCTATACTGGCCCAAACTCAAAGATCAATATATATGGACATAGCAAAGTCATAAACAATGATATCTTAGAGATTTAATTATCAGTGAATAAAGCTTAGATTAGAACACAAAAGTATTCCAAGTAAGTTATCATCCGATAAACTAGTATTATAGTATAAGAACCACCAAAATCACTATCATTGGAAAACATAGAATTCACCATCTAACAAAATTCAATAGCAAGTATATCATCAAGTAAACTCAATGATAAAACTTAACTACCGAAAATGGCTGATAGCATGCCAAACAACTCACAAAACACAACTCAAAGAACACAAAGTATCATTGACTAACAAGCACAATGCTCGCGAATGTATCACCCGAAGGAATAACATCCTAATCTATGAGAACTAACTCGAGCAATAATCAATAGAACAAAATGAATGTTGCAAAGCAAACAAACGCTTGTTCATATTAACCATTACACTAGCCAATCCGAATAGATCCCAGCCAACAACACGAAAGAACTCAAGTTGTCTAAGCAAGTGTTAGCAACATCCTACGGATGTCTCAAACCCAAGAGACCAATCCAGAGCAAACCACAAAGAATATGTGGTATTGTGAAAAGCCATAAGCCATCAAAAAGAACAACTAACCATCATGAAAGATCATCAATCATCCCATCAATAAAGAGATGCAAAATCATCGTCTAAGAAGGAATCCACCATCCCGAAGAATAGCGAATCAATCTAGATCAACGATAATCAAGAAAAACCTCTGACAAAGATAATTAATTATCCCAGATGATAGTCAATCATCACCAATGATTGCTAGATGCAAATACTAACTTCAACATCGAAGCTAAAGAGCCAAAAATGCCTTCCCCGAATAACTCCAGACAAATGGAATAATGAGTATGAAAACTCAAAGAACCAAAAGCTCGAAGAAGCCTATAGCCAAGTCTTGCTTAATAATGATCATGAGTCTCATAGAAGCTAACTTCAATGCTAAAGAAGAAATCATGGTGCAACCCACAATGTCTTTTTCAACACATCCATAAGCCAAACTTCATAATGCCAAAGCTAATGAAGAGCATTTCTACATCAATCCAAAAGCTAAGCACAATGGAGCTATGCTCAACAAGTGATCACTAAATGATCCTCCATGAATCCATCTATACCAAGACGTAACTCACTTCATAACAAGCACAAGAAGAATCATCCATGATCGATATATATTCCAACTCAAATCCAGCAAGGACTCAAATATTCTAATAGCGATCACTAACTCTTCATCTCGTAAAGCTAGCATAGTCCATAACTGAATCACTTTTCAAGGAAAAGCCGAAGCTCAATCCTCTACTAAATAATCTCGTCTAGAACACAACTAACTCAACTTGCCACTTAGTTCATTTGAACGTCAACATAGTTGCTAACTAGCAAAATGCACAAATGCCAACAACACAAAGCTATAGCCAAATCATCAACACTATATTCATCAAGACTAATGAAACTCAATATCAATCCTTGGAAGGATATCTCATTTCACTCAGATCTCAATATCAACAATATCAATG
>NW_003314281.1:1158480-1164257 GCF_000143415.4 Selaginella moellendorffii | reverse complement strand
ACAAAGCTAGAAGAAAGCAAGAGTGAATCACCACTCGGAGCTTTCCAGCAACCAAGCTAACCAAAGTCGAAGATACTATACTTAGTATCCGAGACCAATCCTTCAGCAATACTCAGTTACAGATAACATTTCATCAAAGAGTGAATCACCACATCCAAGACTCAATGAAATCCAACACCACGGACTAAACGTAACCAAATGATATCGACAAAGATAGAATCGATATACTAACATAGAAAACCTATGCAAGTCTAACGACACGATCCTCCGCAACACCATCCGGTAAAGCAAGCCCATCACTGCTAAATCATCATCGAGCAAAGCAAGTGTCAACTGTCCTTGATGAAGTCTACAAGTAATCACTAGTCGCAAAGCAACTAACAATCACTCTTCAACTTGCGTTCACAAGACCCAAACACCAACTCATATCATCGAGTCACATACTTGTCCAACATGAACATAATACCCCAGGTACGAGATAAAAGTTCATAGACAAGCACAAACTAAATGACCACTCGAATCCAACTCAACCGCAATAATCTCACTAATGCATTTAATCAATAGCTCTGAACATGCCTTAAAGAGGCTAGCTATGCATGATCAACACTCAGTCGAAACTAAAGTGAAGACCATGAGATGGACTCATATTGGTACACAACCTCCTCATAGACAAAGCTATAGTACGGGTACCAACATCGCAACCTCAAACAACTAAATTGGACATCACTATCCTCAGCCAAGGCGCATGGCCACCAAGACCAAGTCAAGATCAGTGAAAGCTCACTACTCTCATAGAGTCTAACATAATGCAAGGTGCAACCTGCCACCAAGCATAACGCTACAAAAGAAAGGTACAAGGGTCACCTTTCTGAGAAAAGTGCAACGGCCACTTTTCGATATCAACTCTAGACTCTATCCAACTCAATTGCTTTAGCCCCAAAAGTTAGCATCCCTTTCGGGCCGCATCATACAAACTACCTACTAAGATCTAAGCCAACCGAAGTCAACTCCAACCCCTTCACTAGTTTGTACTGGCTTTCGAAAATGGAATGGTTTTCGAGCAAAGTGATCAATAGATTAGCCATTGGAAAAGTCTAAGAAAATTTGTGGAAAATTTTCCATCCTAGAGAAAGAATGACTCTCAATCCAGAATTGCAAACTTTCAAGACTCAACCAACTTCCTCCTACTAACAACTCCACATAGGTTCACCTCAACACAAATTCTCATGTCCAACAATATGCTTAAGCCTCGAACATCTTTGCCCATTTTTCCGACATCTAACTCCGACATCCGCAAAGTGCAAAATGAACATCCAAGGCTTGATCACGAAGACCACATCTTCGGATATCCACATTGCACTAACACTCTTCTTCAATCACCTTCAAGATTCAATGTGAAGCCAAAACACTAACAAGAAAAATGACATGGAAAATCAAGCTCTAAGGAAAATCCCTCATCACTCGAATCAATAATGCTACTTCCACTAACACAAGTGTTAGCGATGTCAATGCCCCAACTACCCATCTTCTCCATCCAACAATCTACTCCAAGTGTTAACGGATCAACCAACAAGCCATAGCAAGTGAATGCTATAACCCTTTTCCAACACCTAATGGGCAAACTTAAGGAAACAAGGTAGCAACTTAAGCTTAGCATAATGGACCACCATTGAGAATCTAGTCAAAGCTACTACAATGCTACTTCGTGCAAGTAGACTAGCTTCTCCATCAACCACTTTGGGGTTGATCATCATTTACCCAAGCAACTTCGTAAACGCATTACTCTTTATCACATGGATATGATATAAGCATCACAATGACTTGATCATCAATTGAGTAACACTATGAGCAATGCCCATGTCACTACTGCAAAGGTTTATGTGAGTATCAAGTGCTAACTCAATTCAACAAAATGCAACATAAATGCCACACTCCACCGATAGAGATTTACAACACCCAATATCACTAACTTTTGTTCACAACACGGACAAGCTCATGCCGCTCTCTTTCTGACCAAACTCAACACTAATCCAACACCAAGCTACTCAAGGAGTAATAGCAAGGTTCCCCGGAAAAGAATTGAGCATTGCAACCCAAGTCTTCCAATAGCAAGCTTAGACAAAATGGTTTAGCGCTTCACCGCTATCCATCCTACAACTCACCATTGTAAGACCACCATCTCCAACATGCATCAAGATAGGAACTCTTGATTGCATGATGTGAACACAAGCAATGAGTTAACACCTCGTTGCAGATCATCTCTCCAAGAAGAGAAAATGATTTACGTATTTGATCCTTTGTCCCCGATGACTCTCTTTTCGGTCTCATCTTTGACCAAACCTCAAGCTTGCTTTCACACTGCCTTCAGT
The DNA here is from genome assembly GCF_000143415.4 of Selaginella moellendorffii. NCBI lineage: Eukaryota > Viridiplantae > Streptophyta > Lycopodiopsida > Selaginellales > Selaginellaceae > Selaginella > Selaginella moellendorffii. The sequence goes on along the minus strand of NW_003314281.1, from coordinate 1,161,888 downwards.
TCAATCCAAGAAAAGTTTATGAGAGAGCACGGCAATGATTACTTGAACCAATAGACTATTCCCTACAGTCTTGATTGATCCAATTATAATCATGCCTAGGAAGGATCCACTAGTGCCGTGCTAAACAGCTACGGACCAGCCTATTTGCCACTCATAGCAAACCCAGGGAAAGTTTATTTTCACCCATGGTACATGGAACAACTCATGGAACCACCGATAGGCTAACATTAATCCTGCCAACTCTAAGTGTAACCTCGAGTTGCTAATGCGCCTCACTCACGAGCCCAAGCGCAAACTCGTGTAATATAGAACAAAAAGGTAACCAAAACCTATCCCAAGGAACCAATGTGAAGTCTTTGCACCAAAACGTGTACCCACTCGGATCATCGTTTTCATCTCTGCGTATGCAACAAGACTAGTTGCCCAATCTCATTGGATAGTTCTCGCTGAGACTCACCCTCTGATACCAAATGTAGCGCACGTGGTTTTGACCCTTTATCCTATGGTGATTTACCATAGGATAACACCACGAAGCGGAACATAAACCCTCTTTGTGCCACGTGACAGATGCCACGTGTCACATGCCACATGTCCGTGCCACGTGTCCATAGGAACCCGAGGTTCAGGGCCTTGGGCCACTGAACGAAGGAATGGTGCCAAACTCCCAAGCGTGACGCCAAGGAGTGATGGAACCTAACCACGGAGCAACTTCCAAGCATACAGCCCAAGGAGCGAAGGGACAGGGGCCCGGAGCGACTTGGAATAGTCCTAGAGCAACCAGCATCCCAATGCCAGGACCAGCACGCAAAACGGAGCCAAACAGAGTCTGGCGCTATTTCGGCATACCGGTGGCCTAACGTGAGAATATGGGTACTCCACCAGCTAGCATGGAATGGAACTTGGGCTTAGACCCAAGCCGGACGCAGAACAAGGACAGGCACGCAAGCGGGAGCTAGACTATGCCTCAGGTTGGTCGGCCATGCCCGACCTACCCACTATCCCTACTATACATTTGGAACCCCCCATAGCCCCCCCCCCCTTGAGGAACACACGCTTTGGGCTTTCACCCCAAGCCTCCCTTAGTATCAAGAGTTAGTCTCTGGGACAAGCTCGAAACTTACTAAATATGGAATGTTCCTAGATTGCGAATTTGGACATGGGACGAACACCATTGTGTTCAGGCCGATCTCTACATTCCGTAGATATGCCAAATGAGCAAATCTAGACACTTTCCAGAAATAGCATTTAGGACCGAAATGAGACTAACACAAAGGGCATGATAGCGAGGGTGTTTGGCAGACATGGTAAGCTATCATCTAGCGATATTGAGGGACCAAGCTCAATATCGCGGGGGTTCCCAACACTAGCAAGTGCAAGTCAACGAATGAGTTTCTCTAACCAGGTCAAGTATGCTTGACTAAATAGACACTTAGGAATTCCTTCCTTATGCTCATCTGGTCAAGTGCACACGCGAGGACCAGTTTCTCAACTAGCTTAGGCGGAGACTGATAACGGGTCCAGCAATACCGACCTCTTGCCATCGTGGCAATAAGGTAAGAGTGTCCGTAAGGACTAGCCGACAGGTAACTTTCGATACCCGAAGTCACATTTGCGACAGATGCTAACTTATTGGGCTAAAGCAATTAAGTTGGATAAAATCTAGAGTTGGTGTAAAAAAGTGGCTGTTGCACTTTTTTAGAAAAATGACTTTGTGTATTTCTTTTGTAGTATTATGCTTGGTGGCAGGTTGCACTTTGCATTTTATTAAACTCTATAAGAATAGTGATCTCTCACTAATCTTGATTTGGTCTTGGTAGCTTTGTGCTTTAGCTGAGGATGATGGTGTTTAACTTAACTTATACTATAGCTTTTTCTATAAAAAGATTGTGTATCAATATGAGTCCATTTCGTGGTCTTTACTTTAATTTTTATTAAGTGTTAGTCATGTATAACTAGCCTCTTCAAGGCCAAAACTATTGACTAAACGCATAAATGAGTTTATTGTAGATAAGTTGGGTTTGAGTGGTCATTTCGTCTGTATTTGTCCATGTCATACTTAAGGTATTACCTCTATGTTAGAGAAGTATTTGACTCAATGATGTGAGTTTAGTGTTTGGGTCTTGTGAAGGTAAGTTGAAGGGCAATTGTTAGTTGCTTTGTGATTAATGATTGCTTGTAAACTTCATTAAGAACTTTTGACATTTGCTTTGTTCAATAAAAATTTATTAATGATAGGCTTACTTTACCAAATAGTGTTACAGAGGATCGTATCAATTTCACCTTTATCAACATTATTTAATTGCATTTAGTTCATAGTGTTGGATTATATTGAGTCTTGGAAGTGGTGATTCACTCCTTGGTGATATGTTATGTGTTACTGAGTATTGTTGAAGGATTGGTTTCAAATATTGACTAAGGTATTTTTGACTTTGGTTAGCTTAATTGCTAATGAGCTTTGAGTGGTGATTCATTCTTGCTTTCTTTTAACTTTGTTTTGGTGTTGATAGCATTGAGTGATGCCCTATTGTTGACATTATTAATGTTGAGATTTGAATAAAATGAGATATCTCTTTATAGGATTAATTTTGAGTTTCATTAGTCTTACTATAAATAGTGTCGATGCTTGGGCTATAACTTTGTCTTATTAACATTCGTGCATTTGCTAGTTAACAATTGTATTGACATTCAAATGAATTGAGTGGCAAGTTGAGTTAATTGTGTTCTAGACAAAATTGTTTAGTAGCGGTTGAGCTTTGAGCCTTTCCTTGAAAAATGATTTAGTCATGGATTATTCTAATTTTACGAAATGAAAAGTTAGTGATTGATATTGAAAATATTGGTTCCTTGTTGAATTTGAGTTAGGATATATAAATTATTGATGATTTCTCTTATACTTATTATAAAGTGAATTACCTTTTATTATGTATAGATGGATGGAGGGTCGTTTGATGGTCACTCATTGAGCATAGCTTCATTATGCTTGGCTTTTGGATTGATGCAAATATACTCTTCATTAGCTTTGGCATTATTAAGTTCAGCTTATGGATGTGTTGAGGAAGATATTGTGGGTTATACCATGATTTCTTCTTTAACATTGAAGTTAGTTTATATGAAACTCATAACTATTATTAGACAAGACTTAGTTATAAACTTCTTTGAGCTTTTGATTCTTTGAGTTTTGTGTTTATTATTCCATTTGTTAAAAGTTGTTAAGGAAGGCATGTTTGGCTCATTAACTTCAATATTGAAGTTAGTATTTACATTTGGTAATCATTGGTGATAATTGATTGTCATCTAGGATAGTTGATTATCTTTGTCAAAGGTTTTGTTAGATTATGGTTGATATAAAAGATTTACCATTTTTTAGAATGGTGGATTTTTTCTTTAACTATGACTTGCAGAATTGGC
>NW_003314281.1:1154566-1155913 GCF_000143415.4 Selaginella moellendorffii | reverse complement strand
ATCTTTGATAGCTAAATTTATTATTGAGTGTTCTTGATGATACACTAGCTATTAAATTTTGTTAGATGATAAATCCTATGTTTCCAATTATAATAATTTTGATGGTTCCTATACTATAATATTGGTTTATCAAATGATAACTTACTTAGAATACTTTTGTGTTTTAATCTAAGATTTATTCATTCATAATTAAGTCTCTCAAATATCATTATCTCTAACTTTGATATTGTCCATTTATTGATCTTTGAGTTTGGGCCAGACTAGTTTCGGCACTTTGTGTGCATGGTGAAATCTCTAATTATAGGGTAATTACTATCAACTGGTTACATCACCTACCTCTTTGTCGATGTTCCTTATTTCGTGAAAAAGGCGTGACCATGTAAACAACTCTCATTGTCTATTTATAGTAATCTATCTAAACCTTATTGACAGGTTTGGTTTTTTTACTCATGAGGGTTAGGGCCTTTGACTTCTCTCTCTATATCCTTGCAAATAAGGGTGTATCACACTTTTGTAAACTGGATGACACCTAAAGAAGTAAGGGTAGTTAACTCTATTGGTCATTTCCTTGTCGGTGATGGCCAGAAGTTGTCTAAATTGGTAGTGCATCCGCATTAGACAAAGAGGTTATCTAAACTCATTTAAGTTAATGCATTTTTCATATAGTGTGATCATTGTGAACTTTTTCTAGAGTTGTTTCCTTGGCGGTAGTCTAGACTTGAGTATGCATTAACAAGGATGTCAATCTTCCTCTAAGGGGGGGGGGGGGGGGGGGAAAATTTCCTGAAAGGGATTACGGGGATCAAAAGGTATCTGGCAGCCAAACCCTTTAGAAATTCTTTCCCTACCGGCCCCAAAGCAAAAAGGCGGGATTCCCGGGACCCCGGTCAATCCCCGCCCAAGGCAGGTGGGAAAATAGTTTTCCCATGGGCCCTTTGGCGCGAAAGGGACTTCCGGGATCCAAAGGTACCTGGCGACCAGGCCTTAAGGAAACTCTTTTCTTAATACCACGATGGGAGGGGGGCGGGATTGCTAAACCCCTTGTCAGCCCCCCTTGGTCCAGGATTAAAAAAATGGGCTTTGCATCTGTACTTGGGCGGGAGAGCATAAGGGCGGAAATCCCAAGGGGCTATTTAGCCCAGCAAACTTGGGCCGGGTTTTTAGGTCCCTTTTGGCCCGGCTTGGACCAACTTGACAAGAACCCCCCCGGATTGGGAATAGGCCCCCAAAATTGCCACATTAAAGCTTACTAAGGCTGCCAAAAACCCCCGCTAACAAGGCCTTTGGGGTAGGCCCATTTCGGGCCCAAAAGCCATTTATGGAAAGGGGCCCGAATTGCCCCTTTGG
>NW_003314281.1:1141934-1154287 GCF_000143415.4 Selaginella moellendorffii | reverse complement strand
TATCTAGCTCCCGCTTGCGTGCCATGTCCTTGTTCTGCGTCCGGCTTGGGTCTAAGCCCATGTTCCACACCATGCTAGCTGGTGGAGTACCCATGTCCTCACGTTAGGCCACCGGTATGCCGAAATAACGCCAGACTCCGTTTGGCTCCGTTTTGGGTGCTGGTCCTGGCATTGGGATGCTGGTTACTCTAGGACTGTTCCAAGTCGCTCCGGGCTCCTGTCCCTTTGCTCCTTGGGTTTTATGCTCGGGAGTTGCTCCATGGTTCGGTTCCATCACTCCTTGGCTTCGTGCTTGGGAGTTTGGCACCATTCCTTCGTTCAGTGGCCCAAGGCCCTAAACCTCGGGTTCCTATGGACACATGGCATGGACATGTGGTATGTGACATGTGGCATCTGTCACGTGGCACAAAGAGGGTTTAGGTTCTGCTTCGTGGTATTATCCTATGGTAAATCACCATAGGATAAAGGGTCAAAACCACGTGTGCTACATTTGGTATCAGAGAATGAGTCTCAGTGAGTACTATTCAATGAGATTAGGCAACTAGTCTTGTTGCATATGCAGAGATGAAAACGATGATCTGAGTGGGTACATGTTTGGGTGCAAAGACTTCGCAATTGTTCCTTGGGTATGGATTTGGTTACCTTTCATTCTAAATTATATGAGCTTTCGCTTGGGCTCATAAGTTGGATATAAGTGGTTCTGTTAATACGAGTTTTCACTTGGGCTCGTGAGTGAGGCACATTAGCAACTCAAGGTTGCACTTTGAGTTGGTAGGATTAATATTAGTCTATCTTCCATGAGTTGTTCCTTGTACCATGGGTGAAAAGCAAACCTCAATGGTGCTCCATTATGCTAAGCTTAAGTTGGTACCTTGTTTCCTTGAGTTTGCCCATTAAGTGTTGGAAAAAGGTTATAACATTCACTTGCTATGGCTAGTTGGTTGATCTGTTAGCACTTGGAGTAGGTTGTTGGATGGAGAAGATGTGTAGTTGGGGCATTGACATCACTAGCATCTGTGTTAGTGGAAGTGGCATTGTTATTTCAAATGATGAGTGTAAGCGACTAAATTTTCCATTCTACTTTAGTCACTTAACCACACCTTCGACCACTTGGAGGAGTCTTATTCACAACCTCCATCAGTCCAATTCAGGACTTGGGACTTGCTAGCCCCAAGAATGGCATCCCTGCCACTCAACACTTGCACCTGGTCCAAGTGCTCCATGTGTCCGGTCCCAAGACCGACACCCAAAGGTACCACTGACATCTCGGCCCGTTACGCTAAGGCCAGGCCCATTCACCTTTGCTACACTAGTGGTCCAACACCACTTGCATCACCACCTCGTCTCTCCAAGACTGGGCCATGTGTCCACGAGTGGTCATCCTAGATCCACTCCTTAGCATCGTTAGGATGCCCACAGACCTGGGGAATCGCCTTCCCCAAAGTCCCTTTGACAGTTCCTACCAAGTCCCTTTCTGCCCCTGGCCGTGTTTGCCAACACTGCCACTGGATCGAGGCCCACAGGCCCGACCACTAAGTCCCACGGTCCTCTAGGACTTCCTCACCACATGACTGTGTCCTTGGTCGCTACCCCAGAGGACTGCTCCTCTTCCTTTCCACAGTCTGGGCCTTTGGGACAACATTTCGGAACACCGTGGCCTTACGCGAGCCACCTGGGTACTCTCCCCACCTATCGCCTTTAGGTGCTCTAGCCATGGGCTTAGAGCGAGGTTCCGTTGAGCCACGCCTGGTATCCAAGTAGGTAGTGCCACCCACACTTGGACTGGGAGCATCGGCCAGTCGATCTCCCGGGGGAACTAGAGCCGGCTCTTGAACACTTCACCAAGCTACCCCGCTTGTCGGTCCGTGTTCACTCTAGTCTTGGACTTCCCAGTGGGCAGCTCATCACCCAACACTGGGTCCGGCCTTCCTGGGCCAAACTGGCCTTTCCTGGCCAAACTGGCTCCACTGCAGTCCTCCCCCTACTATACTTTTGGAGCTCACCAAACCCCCCAGGGTCTGGGAGACGAACGCTTTGGGCTTTCACCCTCTCAGGCTCCGGACTCGGACTCGGACTCGGACCCGGACTCGGACTCGGACTCGGACTCGGATTCGGACTCGGACTCGGGCTCGGGCTCGGTCTTGGCCTCGGCCTCGGTCTCGGTCTCGGTCCCGATCTCGGTCTCGGTCTCGGTCTCGGTCCCGGTCTCGGTTCCGGTCTCGGTCTCGACTTCGGACTCCATCTCGGACTCCATCTCAGACCCCATCTCGGACTCCATCTCGGACTCCATCTCGGGTCCATCTTGGGTCCATCTCGGACTCCATCTCGGACTCCATCTCGGGTCCATCTCGGACTCCATTTCGGGTCCATCTCGGACTCCATTTCGGGTCCATCTCGGGTCCACCTCGGACTCCATCTCGGACTCCATCTCGGACTCCATCTCGGGTCCATCTCGGACTCCATCTCGGACTCCATTTCGGGTCCATCTCGGGTCCACCTCGGACTCCATCTCGGACTCCATCTCGGACTCCATCTCGGGTCCATCTCGGACTCCACTTTGGACTCCAACTCGGGTCCATCTCGGGTCCACCTCGGACTCCATCTCGGACTCCATCTCGGACTCCATCTCGGGTCCATCTCGGACTCCATCTCGGGTCCATCTCGGACTCCATCTCGGACACTCCCACGTGTCATGTGTTGGTCCTTTTGGGTCCCTTTTTGGAGCCTTGCCTTTTGCTCGCTTCGTGCTCGTTCCTCGAGCACTTCGTTGGGAGTTCCACTCCCGCTCTTGACTTTTCAAGTCGGAGCTTTTGGTCCAAACGTGTTACGCTCGTTTGGCTCTCGCTTCGGCCACTACCATGTGGCGCCCTTCCGGCTCCACTTTGGGGCCTAGGGATTTTGTGTCTCACAACTCCACCACCCATAGACAAAGTTCGATGTCCTCATCGAACGGTAAACCCTTTCATAAAGTAACACCCACATGTGTTACCATTTCCATCTTTGGCACCTAGCCAATCTTTGTCTATGGTTTGACATCAAAGGCTCACCATGCCTTGTCCATCCTTTAAGGAGCGTAGTCTCTCCAACTTAGAGACTGATTGGACCACATGTAATGGTTCATCCTTTTATTGGTTTAGTTCTTGCTAAACCTCTTAGAGACCCTTCTCTAAGTCAATCCCACTACTCCTTCTCGAGTAGTCTCAATTTCCATCTATTGAATGTTTGCACCTTGGAACTTTTACTCTTTTGACTTTTTGGGAGTCAATTTCCTAGGTGTCTCCAACACCTTGCATTGCACAGATTGTGCAACTCCACTTCCCTATCCTAGGAAGTTCATTACTTGACGGCACCATCATCCTCTCTTCTATTTCGTGCCACCTTGGGCACTAAGTTCCATTTATCATACTTTGTGCTAGGGCTGTCCATGGCCCTATCATTTGGCTACCTTACCGCTCCCTCACTTGGAGCCTTTACTTCGCCAAATTGGAGCACTTAGGAATCCGTCCTTGAAAGTCCGCTTCCTTTCCCACAAGCTGTTAGCATCGAACACATTAGTGTTCCTTGGCTAACTTTGCCATTTGGATCCCTTCCATTAAATTCCATGGCCCAAACTTTGGCCACTAGTCCTTAGCTCCTATCCTTGATTGTTGCACCCAGCAACATCGGATCGCTACCTCCATTTTTGAGGTATCCTTTCGGTTCCATAGCAAAGACTCTTCTTTGCCAAGTCCGGAGGATGTTCACCCCTAGTATGTCTCTTTAGCATATTCTGCTATGGGCCCTATCCACGGCCCAACTTCGTGACCCTCCCATGGGTCTTTTATAGAGACTACTTTCCTCGGACTCACTATGCCATCGGACGGACATAGTTTATTTCCCTTAGGTGCTCTTCCCACTTGGTCATTGCGACCAAGCCACACCATCTTAAACAGTTCAATTTCAACATTTTGAACCAGGAACTTCATTCCTTAGCCAACCAAGGACCTCGTCCTTATCTGGCCATAAGATCACCTAGTGATCTCACCTTGGCACCTTAACAAAGTTGCCAAGAGGTACTTGGTCTTCTAGACCTCCAAGTTGTTGACTATAACCCCGGGGGCATCCCCCACACTTGGCGGTGCACCCAAGCTAGCCCTTGCGGCCAAGGGTTCATAGCAACTGAGATTAGGTGTCCCCATCTCACTCACCATGACCTTGGTGCCACTTGCACCAAAGCGTTCAAGTTAGATATGCCGAGCTTTCACACTAAGCAATCTAACCGTGCATCACGACTCCGAGGCATCCCTCGCTTGGCGGTGTGCCCAAACCAGTCTCCCCACTGAGAGTCCATGACCACCGAAATATGAGTGTCCTCATATTCCAAACCATCACCACGCCCTAGTGATTTGGGACTCGAACCCAAGCACTAGAGGGTCGGGACTCGAACCCAACCTCCGTATATGCATCTACGGACGGCATCACACTAGATGCCTGGCGTGACTCCCCACGCCGGTGCACCAACCTATTTTTAAAGCGCGCTACAGATCACAGCTTAGGAACCTAGTTCCTCCACACTGCCAAGTCCTCTCACTTGACATGTCTGTGATCATGCATGGACTCCTCCATGCTCGGCCCCATGGCCCACCCTTTTTGAAGTTATCACCTTCAACTAGGGTATTTGTTCCCCCGACATGCCAATCTCGCTTGGCAAGTCCTTCGACCACTGTAACATGGTTCCTGCATAAGCGTGAAAGTCCTTGACCATCGACTTTCGTTCAAAGCCCTCTCTTTGAACACTCGGGAACTACTTCCCTAACCTTGATAGCCTTGCCTCATGGCAAGCTTCAAGACCACGCTTCTGCTGCGCCACTCTGATTTCGCACGTTCCATGAACCATTTACACTTGGCCTTTCTAGGTACTAAGCTACCTAGAATCGTCTTTGGGAACCTTGAAGGAACTCTGTCCCTCAGCTTGCTAAGGCCTCCCTTTTTGCAAGCCTTCAAAATGCCACATAGTCTAACATGGACAATTCTATATTTTAGACTCTCCATGGCATCACGGTTGCTAGCGGCAACACCCTCGAGCCCCCACTTGATTCTCCACTCCCAACTGGCATAACCAACCTTGGTTATGCCCTTTGATTCCTATGGTTTGGTTCTATCCCCTTACTTCTTGCTTTTTGGCTTCACACCTTTCCTTTGGTCATTCTCCTCCAGACCAGGAGGATAGCTTTGCACTTTCTATCACGCTTTAGCAAGTATTCTTAGGGATGAACCTACCCAATAGCCTAGGGAGTGGTTCCTCAATCCGGGTATGCTCACCTTATAATCCCACACACTGGGATTACATTGTTGCTTATGGGCCTTTACATGCCCATCACTAGCCTTGCCAAAATTCCATTTTTGGCTTTGTCCAACTCGGGTAGACAGTCCTCTCCTGTCTCCGCAACCTTGGACATTTGGATAGCACCTTCTATCCATCATTCGCTAGGGACTTAGTCCCTTGGGCTTTATCCATTGCCCTCGCGACATCAAACACCACCTTCTGGTGTTCTAGAGTGTCCGGGTGTCCCAATGATGGCTTTCTTGACAATGAGTATTTCCTTTTATGACATTGACTTACTATATCGCAACACAAGCAACTTATCCCCCGTAAGGGTATATCCAACTTCTTTATGCTATTAAGAAGTCTTGGGTAGCTACCTTCTACCCGTTTAACCAGTTATTTTGCACCTCTTGCTTAGTTGCCTCATAGTTGTCAAGTCCTACAACTCATTGCTTGGTGCTTTCACACCTCCATCATTATCTGGGTCACCACACTCCAACTGCATGCTCTGCAGCTTAGGCTATGCCATTCCCATTTCCATTGGGATTCCTTTGGCAAGGGGTTCTCATGAACCCACCAACATAGCCTCAAGGTATCACACCTTGGCACATTTGGTGTCTCCACACCATCGGCTCCACGAGCCTACCTCTATGACATTTCCCTTTCGTGTCTAAGTCTTTGCCAAGACCAACACCGCTCTTTCTCATGCCAACCATCCGTTAGCACTGCCCCATAGAGGTCACACACAACTTTATGTCAAAGTTGTTTTCTTCTAGGAACACCTTTCCCATAACTTTAGCATGGCACATTTTGCCATCGATGAGATACCCTCTGTTCTCATCCTTGGATCCTATGATCCCCCCCCATCCTTTGTGGGATACAACACACCTCAGTCCAAATGCTTCCATCAGTCCTTTTAGGACCATCCCTTAACTCTACTTGAGTCATCCAGCAGTTTTGGACTTGGTTAATCCACAGACCCGTAAGGTCTTACTTGTGAGGCACTAGCTCACTAGAATACACTTCTTGCATTCCTGTCCTACTCAAAAGGACTATTTTCACAAGTGTTACTCCGACACTTGATTTTGTTCTCTGGGGGCAACTTTTGCTCCTTAGGACTACTTGTCCATGCGATGAGAATACCACTCATCTCTAAGTACACCCCCCAACCCCTTGGGTTGTTCCAGCATTTATTAAAGGTAGCCCCAACTACCATTTCAAGGACTTGAGTCCTCTTCCGTATTTGACCTTCCACGGTCATTACCTTTGGTCTCACATTCATGAGCACCAACCTCAACTATATGAGGATAATCTTGTGACTCCTTTATTGTTTTGGAGTCTCTGTCTTTCCCGTGATCCCAACTTTAGTTGTTTACCACAACAACCTTAGCCAATTTGCTGAGACAAATGCTCATCCGGATCACATCCTCAACTCAATGAGGAAAACCTTGCACTGTTCCCAAGATCCCAAAGTCGTTCCATTATTGGCCCTTTTCTATCCACCACCTCGTGTACAAGTTCACACATGAACTGTAATGGAGAGCCATGTCTTCCCGACTTGCTACTCCTCAAGGATAGGCCCACTCCTCGGACCTTCCGATGCCAACACTAGTGGTGATATACTTGAGCACCAATAAAAGTCGGACTAAGGAACAGCTCCGATACCAAGTTGTAAGCGACTAAATTTTCCATTCTACTTTAGTCACTTAACCACACCTTCGACCACTTGGAGGAGTCTTATTCACAACCTCCATCAGTCCAATTCAGGACTTGGGACTTGCTAGCCCCAAGAATGGCATCCCTGCCACTCAACACTTGCACCTGGTCCAAGTGCTCCATGTGTCCGGTCCCAAGACCGACACCCAAAGGTACCACTGACATCTCGGCCCGTTACGCTAAGGCCAGGCCCATTCACCTTTGCTACACTAGTGGTCCAACACCACTTGCATCACCACCTCGTCTCTCCAAGACTGGGCCATGTGTCCACGAGTGGTCATCCTAGATCCACTCCTTAGCATCGTTAGGATGCCCACAGACCTGGGGAATCGCCTTCCCCAAAGTCCCTTTGACAGTTCCTACCAAGTCCCTTTCTGCCCCTGGCCGTGTTTGCCAACACTGCCACTGGATCGAGGCCCACAGGCCCGACCACTAAGTCCCACGGTCCTCTAGGACTTCCTCACCACATGACTGTGTCCTTGGTCGCTACCCCAGAGGACTGCTCCTCTTCCTTTCCACAGTCTGGGCCTTTGGGACAACATTTCGGAACACCGTGGCCTTACGCGAGCCACCTGGGTACTCTCCCCACCTATCGCCTTTAGGTGCTCTAGCCATGGGCTTAGAGCGAGGTTCCGTTGAGCCACGCCTGGTATCCAAGTAGGTAGTGCCACCCACACTTGGACTGGGAGCATCGGCCAGTCGATCTCCCGGGGGAACTAGAGCCGGCTCTTGAACACTTCACCAAGCTACCCCGCTTGTCGGTCCGTGTTCACTCTAGTCTTGGACTTCCCAGTGGGCAGCTCATCACCCAACACTGGGTCCGGCCTTCCTGGGCCAAACTGGCCTTTCCTGGCCAAACTGGCTCCACTGCAGTCCTCCCCCTACTATACTTTTGGAGCTCACCAAACCCCCCAGGGTCTGGGAGACGAACGCTTTGGGCTTTCACCCTCTCAGGCTCCGGACTCGGACTCGGACTCGGACCCGGACTCGGACTCGGACTCGGACTCGGATTCGGACTCGGACTCGGGCTCGGGCTCGGTCTTGGCCTCGGCCTCGGTCTCGGTCTCGGTCCCGATCTCGGTCTCGGTCTCGGTCTCGGTCCCGGTCTCGGTTCCGGTCTCGGTCTCGACTTCGGACTCCATCTCGGACTCCATCTCGGACCCCATCTCGGACTCCATCTCGGACTCCATCTCGGGTCCATCTTGGGTCCATCTCGGACTCCATCTCGGACTCCATCTCGGGTCCATCTCGGACTCCATTTCGGGTCCATCTCGGACTCCATTTCGGGTCCATCTCGGGTCCACCTCGGACTCCATCTCGGACTCCATCTCGGACTCCATCTCGGGTCCATCTCGGACTCCATCTCGGACTCCATTTCGGGTCCATCTCGGGTCCACCTCGGACTCCATCTCGGACTCCATCTCGGACTCCATCTCGGGTCCATCTCGGACTCCACTTTGGACTCCAACTCGGGTCCATCTCGGGTCCACCTCGGACTCCATCTCGGACTCCATCTCGGACTCCATCTCGGGTCCATCTCGGACTCCATCTCGGGTCCATCTCGGACTCCATCTCGGACACTCCCACGTGTCATGTGTTGGTCCTTTTGGGTCCCTTTTTGGAGCCTTGCCTTTTGCTCGCTTCGTGCTCGTTCCTCGAGCACTTCGTTGGGAGTTCCACTCCCGCTCTTGACTTTTCAAGTCGGAGCTTTTGGTCCAAACGTGTTACGCTCGTTTGGCTCTCGCTTCGGCCACTACCATGTGGCGCCCTTCCGGCTCCACTTTGGGGCCTAGGGATTTTGTGTCTCACAATGAGGAATTTTCCTTGGACCTTGATTTTCCATGTCATTTTTTTTATTAGTGTTTTAGCTTCACATTGGATCTTGAAGGTGATTGAAGAAGGGTGTTGGTGCAATGTGGATATCCGAAGACGTGGTCTTCATGATCATGCCTTGGATGTTCATTTTGCACTTTGCAGATGTCAGTGTTGGATATTGGTTAGATGGGTAAAGATGTTCGATGCTTAAGCATGCTATTGGGTCATAAGAATCTGTGTTGAGGTGAGCCTATGTGAAGTTGTTGGTAGGAGGAAATTGATTGAGTCTTGAAAGTTTGCAATCCTGGACTAAGAGTCATTCTTTCTCTAGGATGGGAAATTTTCCACAAATTTTCTTAAACTTCTTCAATGGCTGATCTGTTGGTCACTTTGCGGAAAACCATTCCGTTTTTGTAAGCCAATACAAACTAGTGAAGAGGTTGGAGTTTACTTCGGTTGACTTAGATCTTAGTAGGTAGTTTGTATGATGCAGCCCGAAAGGGATGCTGACTTTTGGGGCTAAGGCAATTGAGTTGGATAGAGTCTGGAGTTGGTGTAGAAAAGTGGCCGATGCGTTTTTCTAAGAAGGGTGACCCTTGTGCCTTTCTTTTATAGCATTATGTTTGGTGGCAGGTTTCACTATGCATTTTGCTAGACTCTATGAGAGTAGTGAGCTCTCACTGATCTTGACTTGGTCTTGATGGCACTGTGCCTTGGCTGAGGATGGTGATGTCGAACTTAGTTGTTTGAGTTTGAGGTGTTGGTACCCATACTATAGCTTTGTCTATGAGGAGGTTGTGTACCGATATGAGTCCATTTCATGGTTTTCACTTTAGCTTCAACTGAGTGTTGATCATGCATAGCTAGCCTCTTCAAGGCATACTCAGAGCTAGTGGCTAAATGTTTTAGTGAGCTTATTACGGTTGAGTTGGATTCGAGTGGTCATTTAGTTTGTGCTTGTCTATGAACTTTTATCTCGTACCTGGGGTATCACATTCATGTTGGACAAGTATATAACTTGATGACAAGAGTTGGTGTTTGGGTCTTGTGAAGGCAAGTTGAGAAGTGATTGTTAGTTGCTTTGCGACTAGTGATTACTTATAGACTTCATCAGATACTGTTGACACTTGCTTTGCTCGATGATAATTTAGCAGTGATGGGCTTGCTTTACCTGATGGTGTTGCGGAGGATCATATCGTGGCTTGCATGGGTTTTCCATGTTAGCATGTCAATTCCTTTGTCAATATCATTTGGTTACGTTTGGTCTATAGTGTTGGATTTCATTGAATCTTGGATGTGGTGATTCACTCCTTGATGATGTATTATCTGTAACTGAGTTTTGCTGAAGGATTGGTCTCGGATACTAAGTATAATATCTTTGACTTTGGTTAGCTTGGTTGCTGGAAAGCTCTGAGTGGTGATTCACTCTTGCTTTCTTCTAGCTTTGTCCTGGTGTTGATGGCATTGAAGTGATGCCTTGTCATTGACATTGTTAATATTGAGACTTGAGTGAAATGAGATGTCTTTCTTTAGGATTGATATTAAGTTTCATTAGTCTTGATGAAAAGTGTTGATGATTTGACTTTAGCTTTATGTTGTTGGCATTCATGCATTTGCTAGTTAGCAACTGTGTTGACGTTCAAATGAACTGAGTGGCAAGTTGAGTTAGTTGTGTTCTCGACGAATTTGTTTAGTAAGGGTTGAGCTTTAAGCTTGTCCTTGAAGAGTGATTCAGTTGTGGACTATACAAACTCTACAAGCGAAAGAGTTAGTGATCGATATTGGAAAGTTTGAATCCTTATTAGGTTTGAATTGGAATATATTGATCATTGATGATTCCCCTTGTGCTTGTTACGATGTGAGCTACGTCTTGCTATAGATGGATTCATGGAGGATCGTTTTGGTGATCATTTGTCAAGTATAACTTCGTTATACTTAGCTTTTGCATTGATGCAAACATGCTCTTCATTAGCTTGGCATTATGAAGTTTAGCTTATGGATGTGTTGAGGAGAATATTGTGGGTTGTACCATAATTTCTTCTTTAGCATTGAAGTTAGCTTCTATGAGACTCGTGATCATTATTAAGCAAGACTTAGCTATAGGCTTCTTCGAGCTTTTGGTTCTTTGAGTTTTATGCTCATTGTTCCATTCGTTGGAAGTTGTTGGGGAAGGCATTTTTGGCTATTGAGCTTCGATGTTGAAGTTAGTATTTACATCTGGCAATCATTGGTGATGATTGACTATCATCTTGGATAGTTGATTATCCTTGTCAAAGAGTTTTGCTTGATTATTGTTGTTGATATAGACTGAGTTGCTGTTCTTCGGGATGGTAGATTCTTTCTTTAACGATGATTATGCATCTCTTTATTGATGGGATGATTGATGGTCTTCCATGATGGTTAGTTATTCTCTTTGATGGCTTATGGCTTTTCGCATTACCACATGTTCTTTGTGGTTTGCTTTGGATTGGTCTCTTGGGTTTGAGACATTAATAAGATATTGCTGATGCTTGCTTGAGCAACTCTGGTTTCTTAGTATTGTTGACTGAGATCTATTCAAATTGGCTAGTGCAATGGTTGATATGAACAAATGTTTGTTCTGTTGATTATTGCTCGAGTTAGTTCTCATAGATTTGGATGTTATGTCCTTCGGGTGATACATTCGCAAGCATTGTGCTTGTTAGTCAATGATACTTTGTGTTCTTTGAGTTGTGTTTTATGAGTTGTTTGGCATGCTAACTGCCATTTTTGGTAGTTAAGTTTCATCATTGAGTTTCCTTGATGATCTACTTCCTATTGAATTTTGTTGGATGGTGATTTCTATGTTTACTAATTATGATGATCTTGGTGGTTCCTATCCTATCATACTAGTTTATTGGATGATAACTTGCTTAGAATACTTTTGTGTTCTAATCTAAGATATATTCATTGATAATTAAGTATCTAAGATATCATTGTCTATGACTTTGATATTGTCCATCTATTGATCTTTGAGTTTGGGCTAGTACTGGGCAGACTGGCTTCGGCACTTCGTGTGCATAGTGAAATCTCTAGTCATGGGGTAGCTACTGTCAACTGGTCACATCACCCGCCTCTATGTCGATGTTCCTTATTCCGTGAAAGGGCGCGACCGTGTAAACAACTCTAAACTGCCTGTTGACAATAGTCTATCTAAACCTTACCGATAGGTTTGGTTTCTTTGCTCAGGAGGGTTGGGGCCTCTAGCTTCTCTCTCTATGTCTCTGCGGGCAGGGGCGTATCACACTTTTGTAGCTGGGTGACACCCAGAGCAGCAAGGGTGGCTGACTCCATTGGTCATTTGTAAGCAACCAAAGGGAACGACTCGAGAGACGATCCGTTGGGGTTCAAATATAGAGGGAAAGGGCCCATGAATAAGAGTGCACCCCCTTTTCCAATCGGTTAAGGGTTTTGGGATACTTGGGGTTAAGTGTCCTTGGGTTTGAATAGTACTGGGCTGGGTGACCTCCCTTGAATAGTACTGGGCTGGGTGACCTCC
>NW_003314281.1:1138162-1141577 GCF_000143415.4 Selaginella moellendorffii | reverse complement strand
TTAAGCGTCCTTGGGTTTGAATAGTACTGGGCTGGGTGACCTCCCAGGAAGTCCAAACTCAGGAGCCTTACATCATTTCCTTGTCGGCGACGGCCGGAAGGTGTCTGAGTTGGTAGCGCATCTGCGTTAGACAAAGAGGTTACCCCCTAACTCATTTAAGTTGGTGCATTTCTCACATAGTGTGAGTACTGTGAACTTTTTCTGGAGTTGTTTCCTTGGTGGTATTCTAGACTCGAGTATGCATCGACGAGGACATCGATCTTCCCCAAGGGGGGGAGAGTGTCGCGAATGTGACTTCGGGTATCGAAAGTTACCTGTCGACCAGTCCTTACAGACACTCTTTCCTTATTGCCCCGATGGCAGAAGGTCGGTATTGCTGGACCCTTTGTCAGCCCCTCTTGTTCAAGTGTTAGTAAACTGGACTTTGCATCTGTACTTGGCCGGATGAGCATAAGGACGGAATTCCTAAGTGTTTATTTAGCCAAGCATACTTGGCCGGGCTTTTTAGTTCTCTTTTACTCTGTCTTGCACGGGCTGGACAAGAACCCTCGTGTATTAAGATTAGTCCCTCAATATTGCTACATGATAGCTTACCGTGTTTGCCAAACACCCTCGCTATCATGCCCTTTGTGTTAGTCTCATTTGGGTCCTAAATGCTATTTATAGAAAGGGTCTAGATTCCCTCATTTGGCATAACTCCCGAATGTAGAGATCGGCCCGAACACAATGGTGTTCGTCCCGTGTCCAAATTCGCAATCTAAGGACATTCCATATTTAGTAAGTTTCAAGGCTTGTCCCAGAGGACTAACTCCCTGACTCCCTGGTACTAAGGGGGGGCTTTAGGGGTGAAACGCCCAAAGCGGTGTGTTCCTTAAGGGGGGGGGGGGGGGGGGGGCTATGGGGGGTGCCAAATGTATAGTAGGGATAGTGGGTAGGTCGGGCATGGCTGACCAACTTGAGGCATAATCTAGCTCCCGCTTGCGTGCCTGTCCTTGTTCTGCGTCCGGCTTGGGTCTAAACCCAAGTTCCACACCATGCTAGCTGGTGGAGTGCCCATGTCCTCGCGTTAGGCCACCAATATGCCGAAATAACACTAGACTCCGTTTGGCTCCGTTTTGGGTGCTGATCCTAGCATTGGGATGTTAGTTACTCTAGGACTGTTCCAAGTCGCTTCGGGCTCCTGTCCCTTTACTCCTTGGGTTTTATGCTTGGGAGTTGCTCCATGGTTCGGTTCCATCACTCCTTGGCTTCGTGCTCAGGAGTTTGGCACCGTTCCTTCGTTCAGTGGCCCAAGGCCCTGAACCTCGGGTTCCTATGGACACATGGCATGGACACATGGTATGTGACATGTGGCATCTGTCACGTGGCACAAAGAGGGTTTAGGTTCTGCTTTGTGGTGTTATCCTATGGTAAATCACCATAGGATAAAGGGTCAAAACCACGTGCACTACATTTGGTATCAGAGAATGAGTCTCAGCGAGTACTATTGAATGAGATTGGGCAACTAGTCTTGTTGCATATGCAGAGATGAAAACAATGATCCGAGTGGGTACATGTTTGGGTGCAAAGACTTTGCAATTGTTCCTTGGGTATGGATTTGGTTACCTTTCATTCTAAATTATATGAGCTTTCGCTTGGGCTCATAAGTTGGATATAAGTGGTTCTGTTAACACGAGTTTTCGCTTGGGCTCGTGAGTGAGGCATATTAGCAACTCAAGGTTGCACTTTGAGTTGGCAGGATTCATGTTAACTTATCTTCCATGAGTTGTTCCTTGTACCATTGGTGAAAAGCAAACCTCCCTGGGTTTGCTGTGAGTGGCAAATAAGCTAGTCTGTAGCTATTTAGCACGGAACTAATGGATCTTTCCTAGGCATGATTATAAGTGGATCAATCAAGACTATAGGGATTAGTCTATTGGTTCAAGTAGTCATGGCCGTGCTCTCTCATAAACTTTTCTTCGATTGAACTGAAGGCAGTGCGAAAGCAAGCTTGAGGTTTGGTCAAAGATGAGACCGAAAAAGAGAGTCATCGGGGACGGAGGATCAAATACGTAAATCATTTTCTCTTCTTGGAGAGATGATCTACAACGAGATGTTAATCCATTGCTTGTGTTCACATCATGCAATCAAGAGTCTCTATCTTGATGCATGTTGGAGATGGTGGTCTTACAATGGTGAGTTTTGGGATGGATAACGGTGAAGTGCTATACCATTTTGTCTAAGCTTGCTATTGAAAGACTTGGGTTGCAATGCTCAATTCTTTTCTGGGGAACCTTGTTATTGCTCCTTGAGTAGCTTGGTGTTGGATTAGTGTTGAGTTTGGTCGGAAAGAGAGTGGCATGAGCTTGTCCGTGTCGTGAACAAAAGTTAGTGGTGTTAGGTATTGTAAATCTCTATCGATAGGGTGTGGCATTTATGTTGCATTTTGTCGAATCGAGTTGGCACTTGATATAAACCTTTGCAATAGTGACATAGGCATTGCTCATAGTGTTGCTTGATTGATGATCAAGTCATTGTGATTTATATCATATCCATGTGATAATGAGCAATGTGTTTACGATGTTGCTTGGGTAAATGACGATCGACCCCAAAGTGGTTGAAGGAGAAGCTAGTCTACTTACACAAAATAGCATTGTAGTAGCTTTAACTGGATTCTCAATGGTGGTCCATTATGCTAAGCTTAAGTTGGTACTTTGTTTCCTTGAGTTTGCCCATTAGGTGTTGGAAAAGGGTTATAGCATTCACTTGCTATGACTTGTCAGTTGATCCGTTAGCACTTGGAGTAGATTGTTGGATGGAAGAAGATGTGTAGTTGGGGCATTGACATCACTAGCACTTGTGTTAGTGGAAATGGCATTGTTATTTCAAGTGATGAGGAATTTTCCTTGGACCTTGATTTTCCATGTCATTTTTCTTGTTAGTGTTTTGGCTTCACATTGGATCTTGAAGGTGATTGAAGAAGAGTGTTAGTGCAATGTGGATATCCGAAGATGTGGTCTTTGTGATCAAGCCTTGGATGTTCATTTTGCATTTTGCGGATGTCGGTGTTGGATATCGATTAGATGGGCATAGATGTTCAAAACTTAAGCATATTGTTAGCTCATAAGAATTGTGTTGAGGTGAACCAATGTGAACTTGTATGTAAGAGGAAGTTGGTTAAGTCTTGAAAGTTTGCATTCCTAGATTGAGAGTCATTCTTTCTCTAGGATGGAAATTTTCCACAAATTTTCTTAGACTTCTCCAATGGCTGATCTATTGGTCACTTTGTCAAAAACCACTCCGTTTTCGTAATCCAGTACAAACTAATGAACAGGTTGGAGTTAACTTCGGTTGGCTTAAACCTTAGTAGGTAGTTTGTATGATGCAGCCCGAAAGGGATGCTGACTTTTGGGGCTAAGGCAATTGAGTTGGATAG
>NW_003314281.1:1134757-1137965 GCF_000143415.4 Selaginella moellendorffii | reverse complement strand
TTAGTTGTTTGAGTTTGAGGTGTTGGTACCCATACTATAGCTTTGTCTATGAGGAGGTTGTGTACCGATATGAGTCCTGGTTTTCACTTTAGCTTCAACTGAGTGTTGATCATGCATAGCTAGCCTCTTCAAGGCATACTCAGAGCTATTGACTAGATGTGTTGGTGAGCTTATCGTGGTTGAGTTGGATTCGAGTGGTCATCTAGTTCGTGCTTGTCCATGAACTTTTATCTTGTATTTGAGGTATTACGTTCATATTGGATAAGTATATGACTCAATGATATGAGTTTAGTGTTGAGTCTTGTGAAGGCAAGTTGAAGAGTGATTGTTGGTTGCTTTGCAACGAGTGATTGCTTGTAGACTTTGTCAAAGACTGTTGATACTTGCTTCACTTGATGATGATTTAGCAGTGATGGGTTTGCTTTACCGAATGGTGTTGAGGAGGATTGTGTTGTTGGACTTGCATGGTTTTCCATGTTGTCATGTCAATTCTACTTCTGTTGATATCATTAGGTTACATCTAGTCTGTAGTGTTGGATTTCATTGAGTCTTGGATGTGGTGAATCACTCTTTGATGATATGTTATCTGAAACTGAGTTTTGCTGAAGGATTGGTCTTGGATACTAACTAAAGTATCTTAGCTTGGTTGTTAGAGAGTTTTGGTTGGTGATTCACTCTTGCTTTCTTCTAGCTTTGTTTTGGTGTTGATAACATTGAAGTGATTGACATTATTGATGTTAAGATTCAAGTGAGATGAGATGTTGCTCCTTAGGATTAACATTGAGTTTCATTAGTCTTGATAGAGATAGTGTTGATGACTTAGTTATGGATTTGTGTTGTCGGCATTCATGCATTTGCTAGTTAGCAACTGTGTTGATGTTCAAATGAACTGAGTAACAAGTTGAGTTAGTTGTATTCTAGATAAGATTGCTTAGTAGGGGTTGAGCTTGGGCTTTTTTTTGAAAAGTGATTTAATCTTGAACTATACTAGCTTTACGAGAAGAAGAGTTAGTGATTGATATTGAAGTGATTGAATCCTTATTGGATTTCAGTTGGAATATATATCGATCATTGATGATTCTTCTTATGCTTGTTATGAAGTGAGTTACGTCTTGCTATAAATGGATTCATGGAGGATCGATTAGATGATCACTTGTTAAGCATAGCTCCATTGTGCTTAGCTTTTGGATTGATGCAGATGTGCTCTTCATTAGTTTTGGCATTATGAAGTTTGGCTTATAAATATGTTGAGAAAGATGTTATGGGTTACACCATGATTTCTTCTTTAGCATTGAAGTTAATTCATGCAAGACTTGTGATCATTATAGACAAAGACTTAGCTATAGGCTTCTTTAAGCTTTTGGTTCTTTAAGTTTTTATGTTCATTGTTCCATTTGTTTGAAGTTGTTGGGGAAGGCATTTTGGCTCATTAGCTTCGATGTTAAAGTTAGTATTTGCATCTAGCAATCATTGGTGATGATTGACTATCATCTAGGATAGTTGATTATCTTTGTCAAAAAGTTTTGTTTGATTATTGTTGGTATAGAATGATTTGCCCTTCTTCGGGACAGTGGATTCCTTCTTAGACAATGATTTTGCATCTCTTTATTGATGGGATGATTGATGATCTTCCATGATGATTAGTTGTTCTCTTTGATAGCTTATAGCTTTTCGCAATACTACATGTTCTTTATAGTTTGCTCTAGATTGGTCTCTTGGGTTTGAGACATCAG
The DNA here is from genome assembly GCF_000143415.4 of Selaginella moellendorffii. Classification (NCBI taxonomy): domain Eukaryota; kingdom Viridiplantae; phylum Streptophyta; class Lycopodiopsida; order Selaginellales; family Selaginellaceae; genus Selaginella; species Selaginella moellendorffii. Next base: position 1,136,232 of record NW_003314281.1, on the reverse strand, counting down.
TAGGATGTTGCTGACACTTGCTAAAGCAACTTGGGTTCCTTCGTATTGTTGACCGGGATATATTTAGCTTGGCTGGTGCGATGGTTGGCATGACTAAGTGTTTGTTGGTTCTACCATATTCATTATGTTATATTGATCATTGCTTGAGTTCGTTCTGATAGATTGGGATGTTATTTCCTTTGGGTGATACATTCGTGAGCATTGTGCTTGTTAGTCAATGATACTTTGTGTTCTTTGAGTTGTGTTTTATGAGTTGTTTGACATGCTAACTGTCATTTTCGGTAGTTAAGTTTCATCATTGAGTTTCCTTGATGATCTACTTCCTATTAAATTTTGTTAGATGGTGATTTCTATGTTTACCAATTATGATGATCTTGGTGGTTCCTATCCTATCATACTAGTTTATTGGATGATAACTTGCTTGGAATACTTTTGTGTTCTAATCTAAGATATATTCACTGATAATTAAGTATCTAAGATATCATTGTCTATGACTTTGATATTGTCCATCTATTGATCTTTGAGTTTGGGCTAGTACTGGGCAGACTGGCTTCGGCACTTCGTGTGCATGGTGAGATCTCTAGTCATGGGGTAGCTACTGTCGACTGGTCACATCACCCGCCTCTCTGTCGATGTTCCTTATTCCGTGAAAGGGCGTGACCATGTAAACAACTCTAAACTGCCTGTTGACAGTAGTCTATCTAAACCTTACCGATGGGTTTGGTTTCTTTGCTCAGGAGGGTTGGGGCCTCTGGCTTCTCTCTCTATGTCTCTACGGGCAGGGGTGTATCACACTTTTGTAGCTGGGTGACACCCAGAGCAGCAAGGGTGGCTGACTCCGTTGGTCATTTCCTTGTCAGCGACGGCCGGAAGGTGTCTGAGCTGGTAGCACATCTGCGTTAGACAAAGAGATTACCCTCTAACTCACATCACGAATGACCAAATAAGTATAAGGATGGAATTTCTAAGTGCTATTAATCAAGCATATTTGACCTGGTTAGAGAAACTCATTCGTTGACTTGCACTTGCTAGTGTTGGGAACCCCCACATATTGAGACTAGTCCCTCAGATAATAGCTTAACGTGTCTACTAAACACCTTTGCTATCATACACCTTGTGTTAGTATCGTTTGATTCCAATTGCTATTTCTGGAAAGTATGTATATTTGCTAATTTGGCATATCTATGGAATGTAGACATTGTTTTGAACACAATAGTGTTAGTCTTGTGTCCAAATTCATAATCTAGCACCATTTTATATTTAGTAAGTTTCAAGTTAGTTCCAGAAATTAACTTTTAGTACTAAAGATGGCTAAGGGTGAAAGCCCAAAGCATGTGTTCTCTGGGGGTGGGGGGAATATAGGGGGTTCCAAATGTATTGTAGGTATAGTGGGTAGGTTGGGTATGGTTGACCAACCTAAGGCATAGTCTAACTCTTGTTTGCGTGCTTGTCTTTATTTGGCATTCAGCTTAGTT
>NW_003314281.1:1071007-1133583 GCF_000143415.4 Selaginella moellendorffii | reverse complement strand
GTAACGGGCGATATGTCAGTGGTACTTTGGGTGTCGGTCTTGGGACCGGACACGTGGAGCACTTGGACCAGGTGCAAGTGTTGAGTGGCATGGATGCCATTCTTGGGGCTAGCAAGTCCCAAGTCCTGAATTGGACTTATGGAGGTTGTGAATGAGACTCCTCCAAGTGGTCGGAGGTGTGGTTAAGTGACTAAAGTAGAATGGAAAAATTAGTCGCTTACAATTTGGTATCGGAGCTGTTCCTTAGTCCGACTTTTATTGGTGCTCAAGTATATCACCACTGGTGTTGGCAACAGAAGGTCCAAGAAGTGGGCCTATCCTTGAGGAGTAGCAGGTCGGGAAGACATGGCTCTCCATTACAGTTCATGTGTGAACTTGTAGACAAGGTGGTGGATAGAAAAGGGGCCAATAATGGAACGACTTTGGGATCTTGGGAACAGTGCAAGGTTTTCCTCATTGAGTTGAGGAGGTGATCCAGATGAGCGTTTGACCCAGCAAACGGGCTAATGTAGTTGGGGTAAACAACTATAGTTGGGATCACGGGGAAGATAGAGACTCTAAAAACAATAAAGGAGTCACGAGTTTATCCTCACATGGTTGAGGCTGGTGCTCATAAAGGTGAGACCGGAATGGATGACCGTGAGAGGTCAAGTATGGATGAGGACACGAGTCAAGCTCTATTTCGTTAAAGTGGGAATTGTCATTATCCCACTTGTAAAATAAGGTTTCCAAACCTTTATATAGTATATAAATATAACAAAATTCAACTGCATTGAGGCACATGCCATTTTATTTTAAACAAGGAAATGTCTACTCAATCACTTCTCCTCCCCCTGCCACTGCTTCACCTCTCTCTTCTCCTTGTCATCGTCGTCCAATTTCTTTCCATCCTTTTAATATTGGCTCAGTTGCTCCGAGTCTAGGTGGAGCCCAAGTCCCCATTCAATCTTTACTTTCCCATTATTAATAAAACAACTTCGTAGACTTCCAATAACATGCTGTAACACTTCTAGTATAATGCAAATCCTCTCAAAGAATTGTCTTTTAATATTAATACAATGGCATGGAACCCCATGCCATAATAAGTTACATTTTTAAATAAATACATGCCATCTCAGACTGTTATTTTTTGCCTCCAACGCCTATACAATAATCTTGGAATTTCATCACTCTCCACACTATCAGGATTTAAACCCAATAGTAATGCCATCTCTTCTCTAATACGTCCACGCTCATGTTCAGTGGTCGAAGAACCCATCCGGTTGAGCAGATTATGGAGATGCGGATAGTGCTTGGCTAGACAATATACATGCCATAAATGATGACTGGTGTCTGTCCGATCAAATGGCTTCTGATATACCGTTCCATCTGCCATTTGGTTGATTTCTGCAGCCACCTCCTGGACTGGCCGGTTCTCTATCACCATCGCTCCAAGCCGTTTTGCAAGGTCCCCCAGAACATACGATTTCTTCTCCCTAGTTTCCATACTGCAAGAGATGGGGTGCACTGCATATGTGTGCGTGTTCGCTGCAGTTTTAATCGGCGAGTCATCGATGATGAGGATTTCACTTGAGCTAGCAGTCCGGTTCATCACTATAGCCTCTGGCTTGACGAAGATGGGCTTGCTACCCCTCACATGGACCATAGTCAAGCAATCCTCCTGCGTTAGGAGAAAGTCAAATGGTAATATTACTCGCGTCTGATCGTGCATCATCTGTAGCAACGTTAATGCATTGTGGCGCATCATGGATGTCCAAACTCCCAATTGCAAATTGAACCCGGCCCTCTGTTTTAAGTGTCGCATGGTCATTATTAGATCCCGCAGTTTCTCCCGTGTGATTAATGTGAATCTGTCTCTTTTGACCAACTTGCGACCGCAGGCTTTGGAGGGTGCAATGACATTCGAGGACGAGCCACGCTCATGGGAGAAAAGGACACCGTTCAGATCAAAAACGATACAGTACCTTCGCCGTGACTCTGAAATGAAATGCGTCAGCATAAAAAATGGTACAAGTTAATTTTACCATCTACAATATTAGCGAATGTTGCTCCCGATGGTCGTTGAGAGGGTTTTGGTCGAGGAAACGTGAAGGGCGGAAATACTCTCCTCTGCAATGTGGGGTCAATCGCATCCGATGGCGTGTGGGCACATGCCATTTCAGCTGTAGACTCTGGTACAACTGGCTCAACAGTGGCATGGGGTGGTTCCGATGGCGTGTGATCACACGCCATTTCAGCTGGTGCCTCCGTTGGCAAAGTGGACATGACCGAACAGGCAGCAGGGGCGGTGTAGGGAGGTTCCAACGGCACGTAGTCAGACGATTGGGCACACGTTGAGTCCGTTGGAAATGAGGATACGACCGGCTCGGCGGCTGGGGCGGCCTCATGTGGGTCCAATGGCGCCTGGTCACCGTCAGTTGGATACGTGGACAAGATTGACTCAGTGGTATGGGCAGCATCAAGTGGAGCGTGGTCAGCTTGCTTGGCGTTGATATGTATAGTAGCCTCCACCAGCTCTGATGACTCTTGCAGCCAAGTAGAGTCCACTGGCGGATCCATATGCATGTCCAAATATCTCCCTTCGATTGAGATGGTATCCTCCCGTGCTACTAAAAACAAACTCATTAGCACATTGAATCGACTATACTGTATTTACCATCAACTGCTATTGAGGAACTAGGACCGATATCACTTGGGCGCACTGCTGATTCTGAAGGATTGGACATACGTTTCGACCCTTGCTTGGCACTATCCTTCCTCGACACTAAAGGCTAGAGTTTGTAAATTCAACTGAATAATCTCTACTTACCATTTGCTCTGCGACCTACATGGACAATGTTAGAAATGGTAAAAGGTTAGGAATGGATGTATTATTATTTACCTGATGGTTTGTCTTGTATGACCTTCCTCCGCCGCTCTTTGGCCACCTCAGGCTGGCCATCGTCGTCATCATCGTCGTCGTCGTTATTGTGATCGTCACCATTGTGAGGACCATCCAAGTCCTCTTCGTCCTCCTCTTCTTCATCCTCCTCTTCTTTGTCCTCCTCTTCGTCCTTCTGCTCTTCCTGCTCATTATCTTTCTCTGGCTCCTCATCCCCCTCCTGCATTTCTTCCATAGGCTGCTCAGGCTGGATGGCTTGTTCTTCCAGGACCATCTTGGGAAAATCATCTGGCCGAGTCTCCATCTCAAAATACAAGACATCCATAGCCTGTTTTAGTGCGTGACCTAGGACCGTATCCTCACCCGACTGTCTTAACATGGTTTCTGCACGTTCTTGCACCCTTCGAAGACGACGAGATGAGAAAAACGTGGCCCTGCCTTGAAAAGCTTCCCTCATCCATTGTACCTCTCCATTGAGATTGGGGAAGGGGAGTCCGCCATAGGAATCTGAGTCATGAGGTGGTGACTGCCTGCTTTCACTCAGCCCTTGATCTGCAATGAATGGCATGAGCACACACGCCATAACCGCGAGGCATTACCTATCATCTTTTCGTTGCCCTTCTTCCTTTTCGAATCAAACGCCTCTGATCTCGACGACTGTCCAACGTGCTTTCGCTTTTTATGACCACTGTCAGTTTGAGCTTGGCTGGTGCTTGCCTGTTTTGCCTTTGAAGAAGTTTCTCCTGCAAGGAATGGCATGAGACCACACGCCATTGCAAATATAATTTGTACCTCCTTTTTTCCTATTGCTTTTCTGTTTGTCCTTCTTCGATGCGCCACCAGTGCGCTTTTCAGTCCTCGTGTCTGAATATTCACAACGATCTATAATCAAAATGGCGTGAGGCCTCACGTGACCTTACCTTGTGCAGGTTGTGAGCTCGGCCCAACATGGGTATCTTCAACAGTAGCTGTTAACGCCGTTTCAGCATCTGGGGGTGGCCACGCTCCTGCATACAGAGCTTGTGAGATAATATTTAAACTTAAAGTGCGTACTCACCAGGTTCGCAGAGAAGATACTGTTTTTCTTTGGCAACTGTAATTATATGCTCCATTGAAGTCACCTCTTCAATGGAGTTTGTCACCGCAACACACGGGACACCCTTGAGTAGTGCGGCTCGAAAGAATAGTCCGCCGCAGTTGTACTCGACAACGCATTTGCCCTTGGAGTCGGAAGCAGGTGACCCACCCGCTATTGCGTTGAAGACCCAGCTGAGCATTTCCCATGCTGCACCTGGAGCTTTCTTTGGATTCGAAAGCTCCATAGCCGTCTTCAGTTCCTCAGGCACGGGTAAATTGACCTCCCTCAGATCAATTCGATTGGCCTTGTCGAACGAAGCTGGGAAGTCACTCCAGTCCCACTCTGTTGCAGGACCAATAACAAGGGCGAGTGTGAAGATGCGGACATTCGTCGGTATCTTCTTCTTAGCCATTATCCCATGGATCTCCCGCATCTCCTTGCCTTTCAACCGAGCCTTCACCTCGTTCAAGGCCTTCCAGAACTTGTGATAGGATTCGAAGTCGTAGATCATATAGTGGACTGAAGATTCCACCTCCGCAAGTCCCACCATTAAGTCAATGATGGAGCTGACTTCGTCTGCATGAGTGATCTCCTCGTTTGTGAAGTCCATCACACAAAAGATGTTCTTGACCTGCTCATCTCCGCGGGAAACGATGCTCCTCCACCTTTGATCCTCATCCGAATTCAAGTATACCCGGTAAGGTTCTCGATAGGCCTCTACTGCGGGGTCGAGCTGTTTCTGAAGCCGGCGGTCGACATCAATCTTAATGAAATTTGGATACTGATCCAACTTCTCAGCTTTACTTTTCGTGGCATCCCGCAGCAGATCGATGAACTTGGGGGCCCCCTTCACGTACTCGTCGATGTCTTCATTTGACAACTCCAGCGCTTCCATCATCTCTTGCGTGGTGTCGATGCTCACCCTCTCCACGGCCACTTGCTCGAAGATCCAATCCTTCAATAGCGCACGAGCTCTCAGAGTCGTGCACAAGTCCTCGTATGTCACAATATGGCCGGGAGTCATTTTGGTCTTGTTGAAGATAACCTCACCACGTAGAAGAGCATTAGCCACTGTCAGAAGGTCGTCGTCGTCTAGAGACCGCGAGAAACGCAAGGCGTTGAGCTTCAAATCATTGGGCTTCCGGCCGTCCTCCACACCCATTGAGTTTGGCAACTCCCCGTCATGGTACCTCCTCAGCACATCTACCCATTTGTCAAAAACAACTTTTGTCGCGAGTAGAATGTTATGGATGCTGAGTGTGTCATTGACCCCCAGTGTTTTCGAGAGAAGACTCGAGAATTCCTGCAATGGAAATGGCGTGAGGCCACATGCTATGCCACATACAATGAGGCTTACCTGCCAGGCGCTAGTTGCTAGTGCACGTCCTTGTCCTGGTTTTTGTGGCTTCTTCAGTTGAACCCAGAGCTTCCGTGTTCGTGCCAATGTCTCGTGCAGACCCGATTTGTAGCACGTTTCTTGCTTGACATTCTGCGCGTGGGAGATGTATATGATAGATCGGAGGGGCGAGTTGCCTTTTATCAGGCGGACAACTCTTGTCTTGAAGACTTTCTTCACCTCCTCGCCCACCATAATATCCACAACTATCTCTTGCATCGCCAAGCTAGAATGCTGCCCGGAGACGACATAGAACCGGATGTTCTGATCGTCCAACACCTTCCTATTGATCAAGTCTGGAAACCTCATCTCGCCCTTCATTTTTTGGTAGTAGGGGATCACGTCTGTGATGTCGGGTGTTACTGGACTTGCCAGCATCTTCTGCTTCAATTTCTCCACCCACTCATCAGATACTAGCTTGTGGTTGTATTTGCTTTGGATGTCGATACGGCTCACGTCGATTGTATATACTTTGTTGGAATAGTAACAAGTACTATTATCTGCGACAATTTTTGCTGCCTCTTCTTGCTCTTTCTGCTCTTTGCGGCTCTTCTTTTTGGTGGGTGTAGTGTTCGAACCCGAGGCAATGGCATCACTGAGTAGCTTCTTTTTTGGAGCAGGAGAGTCGGACGTCGGCTTGAGCTTGACCACCCTTTTCTGCTTCGAGGTAGTTTCCAGATCGACCCCCTTCCCCTTTGCTTCACGAACTGGAGTCACTCTCAACAGCTCAATGTTGGAATATAGTTTTTGAACATCGCCGTAGGTGAGGTCCGTGGATTCCATGTGATCTTCATAGACCCGCAGCGTCTTTGAAATTGTGGGCCTCCTGGACAACCTCTCCCTAGCTCCCTCTAGGAATTCCTCATAACCGCTGCCCCCCTCCGGGAAGCCGCTAGGATGTGCAAGGTGGATCTTGAAGGCAGACGCTGTCTCTACCACAAGTGCCAGTCCATATTCTTGCATGGAACTGCATGGAGTGTCTGTCACTTGGATGAGGATCCCCATGCATTCTTTTCTCCCACCATCTGTGTTGTACAGCCTCAGATCCTCGCCTTCCATCCCGAAAGTCCAACTGGTGAGCTCCTCCCCCTTCTCTGCATCCACATTGACAGTGGCTGGAAGAAGAACGCAATTCCTCGCCTGTTCAGAAATGCACAACAATTAGAGCTGACAGATGAAAAGCTAGTAGCTGGAAATAACGTGAGGCCACACGCCATTCACCACTGCATCAGATGTCTTGAGGCTGCATCCTAAGATGGCGTGAGGCTACACGCCATCTGTAACCGGACTGCACTCGAGAGCCCAATCAGTGCATGCCAATGTTGCTACTGAATGGCATGTGGCCTCATGCCATTTTCTACTTGGCCTAAAAGACTTACCATTTGAAGCCGAATGGAGGCGTGACAACCGGACTCGCTGGCAAATGTGCACTGTGTGTGCAGCGGATCGTAGCAGCAAGGCTACTCTGCCACTTACAGTTGGAGAGTGGCGCTGAAATCTCCCGAGACGCCAAGTGGGCTGCGTGTGGGTGGCGGAGTGGGCGGCGGAGTTGGCGGCGAAGTTACAAACTGGGTGTGTCTTGAAGTGGACGCCGATGCACACGAGCGCGATGCGAGCGCGAGTGTGATGCAAGCGCGAGTGGACGCCGATGCACACGAGAAACCTGTAGAGAAGTGGGAGCGCGAGTGGGAGCGCGAGTGGGAGCGCGATGCGAGCGCGAGTGGGAGCGCGATGCGAGCGCGAGTGTGCGAGCGCGAGTACGAAGCAAAATGCAAAACCTAACCTCACACGCGCGAAATGTCACGACGGTTGGTAATCCCGCCACGTCATCATTTCTCGGACTTGGGCGCCACCATTAATTTCTGGATCGGCGCGCGCATGCGTGAAATCCAAAAGAAATCTGCAACGTCATCATTCCTCGGACTGCATGCACGCGAAATCCAAAAGAAAGATCATGATTGGGATATCATTTAATACCCTCGCTATATTTATACCATGCATGATTGGATATTCCAAAGCATCTTGTATTTCCAAAAATGCCAGATGTTCAGCTAAATAAATTGTCAGAGGATGACGTTCAAGCATGTGGGCTCATGCAATTTTGATCCTAAAAAATGCACCAAAAAATGCTCGGCATCATCTGGCGTTATCTCTTGAATGGCGTGGGGCTGCATGCCATTTTCAGCACATAGGAGTATATTCCTAGAATATTCTGACACGCGCGAGATTGTTTTGAGTTTCCTGGAGATCCAACCGTTAGATAGCAACTAGATTTTACAGAATGGTATACAATGTCCTTCTTCATGACCCTGCAAAGAAGCATCTCGATCGGACACCACATGAGACCACACGAGCCTTACAATTTTTCAGGGGCATTTGCCATAGATCCGACCGTTATTTTGCTCCAAGATTCTACAGTTTGGTGTGCATTGACCTTTCCATCAACACTGCAAAGGGACATCACAATCAGATGCGGGATCACAAGAAACCAACTTCACTAACTCTGGTTTCACCAAGATCTACGTAAGGAGTTATGAAATGAAAGGACCCTCTCTATTGAAATGTGTTTATGGTCCTAGGGGCATTGTGACATATCCAAGGATTTTGCATCAAGTTCTGTATTTGCATGTTTATCAAGCTACTGAATTGCTAAACCCTAAACATGTGGCAAATGCTACGTGAAGAAAGATGCCCTTTCTGGGCAAATGCTGTAAGAGGCAGATGCCGAGCAGATGTATCTCAGGCTAGTGAAGGGGACAAACGAAAGCTAGCAACCAAAGGAATGTAAGCAACCAAAAGAATGTAAGTAGGGCATGTGTTTGTAAGTTTAAAAATGCCTTAACCACTTAAATTCCCAAGTAAATAAAGCTGTTTCTATTTTTGGTACAGGTAAACTTTATAGCGTGTGGGCTCATGCAATTTTGAACCCAAAAATGCACCAAAAAATGCTTGACTAGCATTATTCTTTGAATGGCGTGTGGCCTTATATTGCCATAAATGACACAGCATAATTATTCCTTTACACGGCGAATAATCTTGGAGCACATAGGAGTATATTCCTAGAATATTCTAACACGCGCGAGATTATTTTGAGTTTCCTGGAGATCCAACCGTTAGATCGCAACCAGATTTTACAGAATGGTATACAATGTCCTTCTTGATGACCCTGCAAAGAAGCATCTTGATCGGACACCACATGAGACCACACGAGCCTTACAATGTTTCAGGGGCATTTGCCATAGATCCGACCGTTATTTTGCTCCAAGATTCTACAGTTTGGTGTGCATTGACCTTTCCATTGACACTGCAAAGGGACATCACAATCAGATGCGGGATCACAAGAAACCAACTTCACTAACTCTGGTTTCACCAAGATCTACGTAAGGAGTTATGAAATGAAAGGACTCTCTCTATTGAAATGTGTTTATGGTCCTAGGGGCATTGTGACATATCAAAGGATTTTGTATCAAGTTCTGTATTTGCATGTTTATCAAGCTACTGAATTGCTAAACCCTAAACCCTAAACCCTAACCCTAAACATGTGGCAAATGCTGCGTGAAGAAAGATGCCCTTTCTGGGCAAATGCTGTAAGAGGCAGATGCCGAGCAGATGTATCTCAGGCTAGCGAAGGGGACAAACGAAAGCTAGCTATAAACATGACAGGATGCAAATAGATTACTAGGCTGGTCCTGCGAAAATCAAAAACCATAATTGAAAACATTGAAAATGCAAAAAGAAAGGTTTATAATATTTTTGAATTTTAAGCAACCAAAGGAATGTAAGTAGGGCATGTGTTTGTAAGTTTAAAAATGCCTCAGCCATATAAATTCCCAAGTAAATAAAGCTGTTTCTATTTTTGGTACAGGTAAACTTTATAGCATGTGGGCTCATGCAATTTTGAACCCAAAAATGCACCAAAAGATGCTCGACTAGCATTATTCTTTGAATGGCATGTGGCCTTATATTGCCATAAATGGACGTACACACACAGCATAATTATTCCTTTACACGGCGAATAATCTTGGCGCGGATCGCTGACATGGCATGGCAAAGTTCGAATCACTGACATGGCACAGCTGGATCGAGGCAAGGACATGATGTGACAAAGTTCAACCTCCGACAGCAAAGTCTAGAAGCTACTCAGTTTGAAATTTGTCAGAGGAATCATAAGATCTGGTTTGTCAGAGGATTTGATGTGACGTTCAAGCGTGTATTATTTTTGAATTCTCGAACTCATTCCTAGGTCTATCATTTTTGTGCGCCGTGTTCTTGGTTCCACTGAGCGCAGTGAGCGCTGCTTGTGTAAGCGGCGTTGTGAGCTGTGGTTTATGCGTCTACAAGCGGTTGCGGCATTGCGAGCGCCATTGCGAGCGGCAGTTTATGCGAGTGGCAGTTTGTGCGAGCGGCGCTACGAGCAGTTGCGGTGTTGCGAGCGGCGCTACGAGTAGTTGCGGTGTTGCGAGCGGCACTGTCTTTGGTGTGGCTACCGCTTCCTCTTGATATTCGGCACTTGTGCTTCCTGGTATGTTCACCATGGAATGGTTTAGGACCACATTTAGAAATGGCATGAGGCCACATGCCATCTTGGGCCCTTGCAATTTCATGGCTAGCGTATTGTCATGTATGTTTTTACTTGCCTGCAGCTGTGTGTATATCAAAATGGCATGAGGCCTCATGCCAATTTTGTGAATGCGAAATTTCACGTGGGTGTCAATAGCATGTTTGAATAATGGCATGTGGCCTCATGCTATTTGGTATGTTATGATTTAGGCCATTCTCCAATCATTTTTTGTATGGTCTTAACTTCTTTTCTGCACTTTCAGAATGGCCTTCAGGGTTGGGGAAAAGGTTTACATTTTGAATGGTGGGAAGAGAGTTGCAAAAGGGACCCTTGTGTCTATGGATCGGAACTTTGTTATACACTGTCAAAGGCTTGGGGAAGGCAATGCTGCTATATCAGTAGAGACTGTCTTCGATGGGAATGTGGTCGCTATTGAACGAGGAGAGATGGTCGTCGGGGTAAATGTTGTTGTTGCCTTGAAAAATCTGCAGAAGAAAGCAGATGTTGGGGACAGCGCAAGTGCGACGCATGTTCCCTCCGTGGATCTTAAGAACCGTGCTACATGGATTCAGGCAAAGGTGTTTCTAAACAACCCCGAGGGGGAGGTGGTAGCTGAGGGCTTAGCCACAGTTGTCGATCCAAGAGATGCGGTTGCTAATCAAGAATTGGGCTGGGATGATATTGGAGTTGCAATTTTAGAGGTTGTTGATACAGAAGAAAACAGTCTGACTATTGGAAGCATTGTGCGGTGGAAATTGAGGCATTTAGTGTTTGAGAATGTGAAGGATTCACAATCAAACACCACTACAACTGATGACAGAACATCTCTTCATGGGAAAAGAAAGTACACCTTCCTACAGTGCAGCCAAAGGGATCTGAGCAACGAACCGAAAAGGCAGAAAATGGCGATGGAGGTTCGAATGGTCTCGACAGTTGCTTGTTGCAAGAGGAGGTGCTGTCAACATGCTGATTGGGATGCTATTGAAGAGGAGAGAGCAAGATACAAGACATTGTCCTGGAAGGCAGCTCGCAATTTTGTGTATGAGGCATTACGGTCATCTGTTGATGCTTCAGAACATCAGGTGGGGGGCATGGTCTTCCAGAGGGGTTTGGTCTGCATGAAAGCATGGAGAATCATTTATGGAGTCCCTCGAACCACATTCTACAGAATCAAAACTGAGTTCGAGGAACAAAGGGTTCAACAGGCAGTCCATGGGAACGACGGTACGCACAAAACCAGGGGTCATGTTGTATATGGAGAGGCAATCTTCAAAAGGTTTGTCGAGACATGTAGCAAGCAGCAACCACATAAAACCCGCCTCTTGGAAGATGGAACACGAGACACCCAATGAGTTCTCCCTTCCATGTATACCAAGGGGGCCATATTGGAAGATGTGAATCGGGAACTCCAGAGTAATGGCTACAGGAAGCTGAGCCAATCTAGATTTAGTAGATTGTGGAGCAACAGGTTCAGGGATGTGAGTATAGGAAAGTACTCCAGCTTTTCAAAGTGTGACGAGTGCACTGCTATCAAAATGGCTTTGTCGAAGAATTCTTGCAGCGCTCAAGAGCGAGAGACGTTGGTTAGAAGGCGGCTCGACCACAACATCGAGCAGAGAAGCTGCAGGACTACATATTATCATAACAGGATTCTCTCCATGGAGAGACCTGACTCTTACCTCTGCATCATCCACGACAAAATGGACCAGAAAAAGACGTGCTTACCTCGACTCAATCCTGCCCCCAAGGCAATCTCTTCATCCATGCAGCTGCCTGTGTCTCTGTTTGGCATAATCGCTCATGGGCATGGTGCCCAGAACTATGGGAACTTCTTTGTACCTCTATGGGGTGGCGGGGGTGCAAACATGATGATTGCGTCCCTAGCAAAACACTTAAGGTCTCTGCAAAGTGCGCAGACTGAGCTGAACGGCCAACCCTTGCATAAGGCCCTTGTCGATCGAACCCCATACAGGGTTCAGCTGGAGGAGGAGCAAAGGCTTGCAGTATCGCGTGGGGCCCCATGCCATCCCAGTGAATATGTTGGCCGTCAGATTGTAGGGTTATCACGTGAGGCCTCATGCCATTCCGACGAGGCTGGTCGCCCGGTGAATGCACAGCCTCATCCAAACGAAGCAGAATCTCAAGGAAGTTCTTGCGGCCGATGTGGCCTTCCACCCCATCTTCTGCTCCAAATAGACAATGCTGGCAGTGAGAACAAAAACATGTACGTCTTCGCGTACTTGGCGATGCTTGTTGCCAAAGGCATATTTGAAACGGTTACACTTGGCTTTCTCATGGTTGGGCACACTCATGAAGACATCGATGCCATGTTCAGTCACCTGGCAGAGTCCCTCCGGCGATCCAATGTCCTCACCCTCCCACAACTCTACGATGAATTCCAAAATTGCATCAAAGGCACTGTTGAAGCTGCACTTGTGACAGAGGTTCCAGACTTTAAGGGGTTTGTAAGAGGCTACATCAGGGACGGATCCGAAACGCTGATTGGCCACTCCAAGCCTCTTCAGTTTCATTTCAGCATGCGTGACGGTGCTCCAGTGATGAGGTACAAGATGAGAGAATGGGACACAGTGTGGCTGCCAGTGGACGGCATTGAACTCTTCAAGAGAGATCCCATAACTGGGGAACCTATGATTCCTCAGGGTTCCCCACGGCCGATGCACCCGGATGGACTCAAAGACCAGGAAAGTATAGTGGCCGGGATTAGACAGCATATTGCCTTCTGGAAGAGGGGGTTGGTGTTTGGTGGAGAATCCTATTTTAAGAGGTGCAAGCCTTTGCTCGAATACTGGGAGAAGATTATATTTGCTATCCAAAATGGGCCGGTTGTATATGAAGAATTGGAAGAGTCCTTTTGGCCAGAACCCAGAGCACCAGATAGTAGCGGAACAATGTCCTCTGGAAATGCAGTGACAGATAACGATGTTGAGGATCACTATTGTGGGCCGAGGAACAAGAAGCCGGATTCAGCATTCAATCCAGTACAAGTCTGCAAAGGAATGGTCGTGCTTGTCAGACCCAGTAATAAAAAACAAATGATATGGGTGGGGCGCTACATCACTGATGCAGAGGAGGACGCAGAAACTAACTCCTTCAATGTAACTGTGGAGTGGTTCAAGCCAAGTTCCGGATATACGAAGGATTGCCTAGAAAAGAGATGGGTGCTGAATCCAAGGGATCCCAGCATGAGCATATCGGTGGATAATGTTGTGCATGGTTGGATGCAGAAGCAGAGTGCCACCATCACCTTGCCAGACCATGCAAGAGATGCAGCAAGAGCATTCATAACCCGGGTTCAAGGTGAGATTTAATATTCCTTTACTAAGTTTCTAATGTATTTTATTTCAAGGTGAACAATCCGAATCTGAATCAGAGGAGGCGTGATGGCATGTGGCCCTTTGCACTAGTATATCTTAATACTGGTCTGAGAAATAGAATGGCATGTGCCCTCAGGCCTTTTACTAAATCACCTTTGAAAGAAATGCAAGCCTCTATGTCGTAAAAAAAAGGTACTAGAGAAATTCCTTAATAATATGAATGTTATTTAGTTTCATGAAAATACACTAAGGGTCAAATGAGTTAAATGACTTCTCCAGACTAGCAATGCCTTTTGCTACACCTTCACAATTAGATTCGTTAGAAAAAGATAACATTGAATAATATCTAAATGTTCTCACCATTAAGTTATATGTCTGGCTAATAGGAATGACGTTCATCTTGGAAAGCTCACCACACGCTCAATGAACAAACAAATAGTGTGTGCGCGCATGCCATCGCTCTTCTTTAGCTTCAGATTCAGCTTGTTCACCTTGACAATGAGATTTATTATACAACCAGATGGACTCAGTCTGGACACAAAGTCACCGCGCTAGTCACCATGCCCCAGATATGTCTAGCCCCTGGACAAAAAACATATAATTTCACGTCATTTTCAAATACTTGAAAATTTGTACCTAGTCCCATTTTACTGAATAAATCCCACTTTAACGAAATAGAGCTTTATTGAGACTACTGGCTATCATAACCAAGAGGATGATCCCATCCGTCCTTTATAGGTTGGCATAAAATTGAGCCAATTGCCACTGCTAAAGCATCCACATGAACATAAAAATCTTGGGACTAGTCTGGCATCTTCAAAATTGGAGCTGTGACCAAAGCCTACTTTGACACCTCAAAAGCTTGCTATCAGCGGTCTGTCCACTCATGGCAAGAACTCCGTCCAAGGCAAAAATTTCTCCACATAACGCCGCATAAACTTGCAATGATATCCTACATGACCTAGGAATGCTTGTAATTGCCTGATGTCCACTAGAGCTGGTAGTGCTTGTATCAACTTGGTCTTGCTAAGATCAATAACTAAACTGTCTTGTGAAATAATCCAACCTAATAACACCCCATGCATCACTCCAAAGCTACACTTAAATGGATTTAACAAGATCCTGAATGAGTATTGCACAGGCCAAAAGGCATAACTCTATATACATAACACCCCCACTTCGTCACAAAAGTGGTCTTTAGTTGATCCTCCTTTGCTATTTGCACTTAATTATAACCATTGAAGCCATCCAGGAAAGAATAGAGTTCATACCCCACCACTAAATACAACACTATATAAGTAAATAACAATGAAAAACCATCCTTAATTGTTGCATTGTCACTCTTCTTCTTGACAATGACAATAGGAAAAAGCCACTCATTGATTTCCACCTTGAAAATGACTCCCACTTGCAACAACTTCTCTATCTCCTCTTGCGCTACTTTTGAATAATGTCAATTTGTCCTATAAGGCCTTTGATGATGTCAACCATATATATGGTTGTATTTTCACACTTGAGGTTGCTTTTGTGAGTACTGATGTATTTCTGAGCTAGAAAAAGGTGAAAAATGAAGAAACTCACTAAAGAAGCTTCCTAAGAATATTCCATCTAGAGAGAGAAAGTGATAAATTTCAGAAGTGAGAATTTTTTTTCTATAAAGTTGAAGATCTTATTATTTGGTGGTGAAATCAAGTCAATCAAAGTTGTGGATGAAGAGTTATTAACTCGAAAAGTCTCAACCATTGGTTGGTGTTCAAGTTTTTGGTAGTTGGAAAATTAGGCACGGCCATTCAGTGTTTTTATAGTTCTTGTTCTTGTTTTCTCTCTCTGGTTCTTGAGTTTTTTCTACTCGAAGATGGTGGGACCTCCCATAGGCCGTCGAGATCTCGTCGCCGATCACATTACTAATAACATGCGGATAAGGCATGCGATCGAGGAGCAGCAAATTCCAACTACCTGTCCAACCTGTGGTCAAGTGTGGTACTATTATTTACGCGTGATCATAGAGGAGTTACTACAGGCCCAACGCACTCAGTATGAGTGATTTGTAGTTACTGCTGAAATATAAGCCCTAGGGGAGTCTTTATTATCTTGTATTTTATCTTCTTATTATCTTCTTTATTATCATGTATTTTTCCTAACAGATGAACAGCAATAGCTCCAGGAATCAAAGGAATTCGATGGATAACCAGCATAGGATCAATGGCTCGCATATCTTTATATTTCCACATAAAAACATATGTATACTCATATAGCAACCTTTAAATTGGTCTCTTAACTCTCCTTCCAACTCTACTCCTATCTTCACTGGTCAAGACTCCTTCACAATTCCAAGGTCTAAATCCATTAGCTCTGAAGACTTGATAAACCTGTTTGCCTTCTCTATGGTTCTTCATAAATTTTCCATGGTTTTTCTACCACCTCTACAACTTGAAAATGCTCTAGATACTCAAGCAACTTCTCCTCATCTGTTGGCTCTGAAAACTCAACCTTAACCATGCTACAATCTACATCACCTCTCCAACCAATGCTTTAGACTATCGCTAGTAGTATCATGCTCAAAAGGTGGCAAGACAAGATCACCCTAAGTTGGCAAGGAAGAATACTATACCCAAGTTGTTTCCTCATTTTCCTTGGTAGAACTCGTGCTCTCGCTCAGACTTTCCTCTTGACATTTCCATCAATTATCTGCATCAATCCTTTTTGCCAGTAACTCACAGCATTATCTTGTATTAACCACAGCTGGCCTAGAAGAAGCAGATAAGTCATCTCACCCATACTCATTTAGAGAACTACAAAATCCACACAAAATTGGATGTCTACTATCACCACTTGAGTTCCTGTGAGCACACCCAGCAGCTTGACTCTCCTTTGATCTGGCATACGAACATGAAAAGGAACTGGAATTAGCACTCTTAAGTTGAGTTGATACACCATCTTGTTAGGAATAATATTCACCCCACTACCTCCATTTAGTGCACAATTCTTGATCCACTGCCCAGCCAAATCCAAATCTATGACTGGGGCTAACATGTTTGTGATCACTAGCCAAACTGAATTAACTACAACTTTTTTACAAGCTCTCATTGCTGCAGAGACCACTTTTCTAAGCCTAGTCTTTCTTTTTTCCCAGCTTATAGAAAGTCCTATCCAAGTCCACAGGTTGAACAAATACAACTCGCAAGTTGACCACTTGTTTGCCATGGTCTTGCTACAGCTTGTGAGGACATTGCTCTTGAGGATGAGGCCCTAAGTATCACAAATTCCACATATCAACTAATAATCCTTTGATTTCTTCACATTTGGACAATTTGCTTGGATATGGCCAAATTCCTTGCAACAATAGCATTCTGGCCCTCTTCCACCTCCTTGACTTCATCCATTGCCCATCCCTTAAAACTGCTGCTACAGCATAATTGTCACAACATATACTAGAATGCTTGATTGCTATGTGGTATATTGTTGCAACATATTTCCTTGATCATAAGGAGTTTGTGGCCAATATTGGACAGGAGCTTGCATTTGAACGTGATAATTTGGGACCACAAATAATTGTGTCTACTGGAAGCATACAGATGGTGATGCACGTTGCATATAAGACTATTGTTGCTGGAAAAAAGGGTGTCACTACTTCCTTCCTGGTTAATAAAAACAATTTTCTAATGCATGATTGTTTTGTCCATAGTACTGACAAGCTGGTCTTCTTTATTGCACAAGATAGTGACCATAGTTTTTACACTTCACACACCAAACATTTTGACGTTCTCTCATTGCTTGTGGCTAATTTTGAGCACCTCAAATCCAATTAAGTTGCATATCTCCTATCTTTTTTGTCAATGCTTCTACCAAATCTTTTTTAACCTTATTGATGTGTGTCTTCCACAAGGCCGCTACAACTTGAGGCTGAATAGAAGGAGCAACTACTAGTGTTAAAGTTATTGCTAGAATATTGCTAAAATTAAAGTTGTTATAGAGCAACATTGAAGTTGTTTTGTCTTGACACCCTTAGATGTTATAATATGGCTTAGATATTTCATCTTTAACTTTGCAAATTTACATTTGCTCTTCTTTGCATAAAGTTTGTCATATTTTTCATCCAAGACTTTACACGAGCTAGAAAAGAGGGTCAAAGATGGTCTGACCAGGATCAATTTCTTTACCATTGTCTTCCTCACATGTAGTGCCCAACTTGAAGCATGAGAATAATTAAAATTATCTTTACATGTCAATCCATCCCATAATCATGCTCCATGAGCTTGGGAATGCCATAACTTTGGAGAGTCATGAGCTTCTTATAAGCCCAGATTTCCTTAACAAAGGCACCAAATTATCAATATTATTTACATCAAGACTAATAGTTTCCAATGTCTTGATGCTAAAATTAGTACGTAAAATAGAGCTAAATAGGGTTTAGTGTTATTTCAACATATTGGTGGCCTAACATGAGAATATGAGTACTTCCTTTATTAGCATGGTATGGAGCTTAGGCTTAAACCCAAGCCAGATGCAAAACAAGGACAGAAATGCAAGTGAAAGCTAACACTTACTCTGTAAAATTTATAACTTATCTCTAAAGTTATTTCTATAATAATTAAGTTCCTCATCACAATCTAGAATCCATTTGAGCTTGTACATATCATCTTCCCATAAATTTGATGTAAACATTCTCTAAGAACTAGATTGGATCATCCATAACCCTCTAATCAATCACACTCCACATTAATAAAAGACGGTAGGACATTGAGAATAGAAAAAGTTATATAATCACATCCCATGGAAGTTAGAGATAACAACACACTAAAGAGGTACAACACTAATATAATCACACTTCATAATACCAAAAGCTCAATACAATGGAGTAGCATCAACAATCTCAAATGATATACTTTTTTGTGATGACAATGTAGTATAGTAGAAGGAAATGCAATAAAGATCAAATAGAATAACAAACCTAACCACAACAATAACTAGAGTTCTATATCTAGCAAAAAGATAATACAAATCTAGATCTAAAAAAGAATGAAGGCATGAAAATAACAATATAATCCCAAACACTATAGCAAAGCACTACAAAAAAGCTTTACCCTCTAAGGATAAATTATAGTGCCTTTCACTTCCACCAATGTGGATATAGGAATAAGTATATTAATTAGGGTTTAGACCCCTGCTTATATACAGGAACAAGTTTCAATGCTAAATAGATTGTCTATAATTAGTGTATATATGTACAAATATTTATAGACCTTACATATGGAGTTTATAATATTTTATCTTATTATAAGTAGTGATAAAACTTACATTTAATTTTAGCTAGTTAAAGTTATCAAACTTTTTATATTGATCATCACAATGTATAACTTTTTAAAAGTTTTGGATATATAATTTACAAAGTAAAAAAGGTTTAAAATTATCTTAATAGTTGATAGAAATTTGATGAGGAAATTTACTATATTACCAACTTTTTATCTTATTCTTTATGTTGAAATTTCTTTAGCACAGGTAAATTTGTTTCAAACTTTTCAAGCTTAATGTTTTTTTTTAGTGTAAGTATAAAATTATAATCAAAACTGGATGTGTTTGGTTAGCGGGTACTAATGCAAATGTGGATATAATATTTACTTCACTTTCAGGAGTCATTTTGGCTTACCAAAACATAGATCATAAAAATTATGATGACTTTGAACGTTGTAATACTGATGTATTCAATGTTCAAGGTACATGTCTATCAGAATATGATAAAATATGTAAAGTTATAGTATCACATGATAATACAGGATCTAATGCTGGATGGTATATAGATTGGATTGATTTTTCAACTCCTTCAAATAATTTTGCAGTGCATTTTGACATAGGAACTTGGATTGAGCAAGATAACTTAGCATATGTAGGAGATACATGCATCGTGTAAAACTATTGCTAGTTATAATAATTTTAGATGGATATGATTGAATAAAATATAAAACTTAAAATTAAGTTTAATTGAAGTCATTATTATTATTGTGTAGCTAATCTTGTTCTTCGAAAGATATAAACTATGTTTTAACTTAAAAAACACTTGCTGACTCTCAAAGACTTGATAGTGAGTGTGTGTTCTTTTATAAGACCACTACTAAGTATTATATACTAATTATTATCATTAATTTATTTTCTAATAAATAATTATTGAATTTTTATATTTGAGTTCATGGTTTCATGCAAGCCAACTTTGCCAAAGAATGTTGCTTCAGACAGTTATAAAGCAAACTAAATTATAAAAAAGGATAAATTCTAGGATAATTACTTCTCATTTTCCAAGAGAAATCTCTAGCACATTTTCTTGGCCTCATCATACACAGGCTAATGAATGTCATATTTAATATTACATACTAATAGCAGATTCTTACTTAAAATACTTACTTGACTCACATAATATCCCACAATATAGGGGATATTTAAAAAATCTACTCCAATTTTCTCCACAAGTT
Organism: Selaginella moellendorffii; assembly: GCF_000143415.4. Lineage (NCBI taxonomy): Eukaryota > Viridiplantae > Streptophyta > Lycopodiopsida > Selaginellales > Selaginellaceae > Selaginella > Selaginella moellendorffii. The sequence continues at coordinate 1,113,868 of NW_003314281.1, read as the reverse complement.
TTGCTTATCTTCAGCTCTTAAAAATGGACATAGACAAGAAAACTTTGCAAGCAGATCATACTATATATAGTTACTCAAACCTGCACCAACATCATTCCTGATTGATAATGAAAACCCCAAAAGTGCAAAGCAATTCTAAAGTACAAACATATACTTGTTGTGTAAAGACTATTGCCACAAACTAAGTACTTGAGTTGTTTATTTTAATCAGCTTGCAATGAAAGTACAAGAAACTTATAAGAAAAAAATTCCTCATAAGCTAAGAAGGCTGTAATATACAATACAAGAAATTCCTAGGAAAATAGATGCCTAGAAAATTGCAAAATACAACTTTAAAAATAGAAAATATCAAGTTCTAAAATGCTAGTCAAAGGTTTGTAGAGTTCTCTCAAACAAAAATCAACAAAGAAAAAAATTGTGTTATTATCTAAGAACAAAGAGAATAAATAGGCCTTGTTATATTTCGGTCTCTACCTATGTTAACCTCTGGAATGGCCAATAAAGCTTGATGAGATTTTATCTCAGCTGGTAACTAGGAATTCCTTTAGAAATTTAACATTTACAATATTTCCTGATAATGATCTACATAAAGAAATCCTCATAAACATAAAACAAATGAAAAAAATACATTTTTAGACTTTTACGAGAATGAACTTCCACTTCTGATGGTTAGAAAGACAAACTTTCAAGAATAGTATATACCCTTAATTTCTAGAAATATAATAAATAGAAGGTAGTAAAGTTGCTCCACCAACTTGTCTATCTATTTCTATTTCAAGGTACATGTCCATTATATTATTTTTCATTTGGTGTGAATAATTTCTAAATAACAGAGGAAAAACTTACTAAAAAGATTGAGGAGAATGAAGTGATTGTGTTTCATTTGGTGTTGATATTTTAGATAATTATTTGGTGAATGTGCTATTTCAATGTCATATTGATAATAAATGCAATCTGAAAGTAATAGATAGAACAGCAAAGCAAGGGAGGTAGACTAAAAAAGTTTTCAACTCTCCAACCTAAACAAGTGATTACTTTTTCATAGATAACATAAATCTTTTATGAGTTTTTTGGTAACTAAAACTCCACAATAGATGGTAGAAATGTTGCTGGTGATGGTGGCAAAGGTTATAAAAATGACACAGAAAGTAAATAACTAAATCATATGTGATTTTAGACATATAGAGCTAAGCATAGATTTCATATGACTTGTATTGTAGTTTATTGCATTTATCAGCACGAGATGGGTAGAGTAGACTTCTAGATGATTGACAAGGAGGGAACCATAGGTATATAGAGTTTGAGTTTCAAGTCATTTTACAAACAAGGGATAAATAGGTTAAGGCACCTTCTCACATAATAAGTGCAAGAGATTTAGTCCTTGTGGCTTTTCAAACTAGTGCAATAGGTGCTCAGTTATTCCCAAGGTATATGATTTCTAGTCAACAAAGAAAATTTATAGTTATGGGCTTTAGGTCAACAATAACAAAGGTCAAGTTGGGTTATGTTATAAATCATGAGCTCTTGAAACAAACTCAATCAACTGTGATCAACAATCATTGTCTTCAAAAGGAAGCATGGTTTACCAAGTCAGAAATCTTGGCTCTTTCGGTTTAAATGAAGACAGTATGAGAGTCTCTTCTGATGTCCACAAATTCTATAAAGATATTATAAGAGGGAAATTCAGGGCATGAAATTTTCTAACTATGAACTTGAATAAACCAAGCTAAAGTAAGTGGTATAATGAGACAACAAAACAAGTAGTTCATATTTAGGGTGGTACTCATTTTTAAGCATCAATTTCTATAATTAGACATAGGTGTTGCTCTGGTGTGGGACAAGAGGAAAACTTCAAGATTTGGCTTTTTTAAAAATACATCTGCAAACATACTAAACCCTAGGCTAAAATTAACTATCAATTTTTAGGTACTATTTTTTCACAAGTCAACAATATCTTATTATACATATAGTTTTCATACTATGACTATAGTTTTTTTTATGTAATTTACTATCAATTTTCAAAAGTGGTTCTAATAGTTCAAAATTATGTAGATTTTAGTCGCTAAGAACTTGATATGCTTAGAATTAGATCATCTGTGTAATTCTTGCTGAGTGATGTTAACTAAACTGTTTTAAATGGAAATCTATTAAAATTGAGCATAAAAGAACTTAGGCCCAATATGGATAGACAGTGGACTATGATAAGAATAAATATGCACATTAAAATCTCTATGAATAATTATAGCGTATATGAATTTTACAAAAATATTTACACCTGTAAACAATAATAGTTTCTTTAGTAGTCAATTCTGTCCATGTCTTTCATAAATTGTGCAATGTTTCTAATAACTGAAATATGCAGCAATTCTTAGTTTGCTTAATAGTAGTGTTATTCCTATTTAGAATTATTATTTATTAATATAATTTAAAAATAATTATTAATATATTTATATATTATAAACACAAGATTAATATTATTGCATATCAACCATTAGATGGTCTAATAAACTTGAATATACTAGGAAAATTTATAAATTATAAATACTCGATTAATCTAAATGAATAGGTGATAGAATATCCTAAAATATTCAGGAATATTCTATATATACTTCTTAAGTAAACCAAAAAATATTTACACTATAATCTAGATGAATAATTATATACTATATGAGTTTTAAAAAACTATTTACAATAACTATATAGAGTAAATTATATTTTATATTTAATTAAAAATAAATAGTATTTAAGTTATAAATAAACTGTAAGAAAATACTAGAGTACAAATTTCTATTTGTAATGATGAATTTATATTAAAAAACATACCAAATGTGTAAACCAAAACCATACAACTTAACATATGAAAAACCATACGAAATCCAGAAACCATATTGGCGAGTTTGCTGTAGTACCTGCAAATTTCTACAATCATGGCTCTAATATCAATCTTGGTACGCAATGCTGCCTTCCCCATATGGATGTAACGGATTTGAGTCACTCGTTTGTGAAGATCATAATATATTCTTGAATTCAAGTGTATAGAAATGACCTTGCAAGTTACCATTGAGAAAGAAGTAGTTGCAAGGAAGGTAGAATCTGCTGTTAAAAGTGCTTAGCAAGCAGTTGTGACGATAAATTTATTCATACCACAGACCAGCGTTGCAGGGCAGTAAACCAGCGAGGAACGTGCGTGTCTCCCCTCCTCGTTTGCTAACAGGATTCCTCTTGCAGCTGAGAGATGCATGCACACGTCGCATGAGCACAACTAATCTTCTCCTTGAATACCTGAGACGTTCTCCTAGATATGGGAGAATCGCTTGATAGAAGATAAGAAGACGTCTACCAGGAGACGGGGGAAGGCCATATGCGCCTGCCACCTGATACGTGACAAGTTGAACAACTACTTAGATCTTGCCCGTGAGATGTACAGTATTGGATCGCTGTTGCGTACTCAGCCCCTGTTGCAGCCGCCAGTGCCGTTTTTTTATCCAAGGTCTGTAGTCCTGTCTGAAAGAGATTTCAAAAAGGAGAAAGGTGACTTTACCTCATTCTGCAAGTCGAATTGCTGCATTGACCAAATGCGTGGCGTAGCCTTCGCAGAAGAAAGAAGCACTGCTCGGCGGCGCGCATAAAATCTGGAGATGCAGCTTACTCCTCAAATGTTTTGGACATTTAAGCAAAAGGTTATAAACGTATAATATTCCAATATTTTAAAACGATAAAGAACAATCTTTCTGTAAATAGTTCCGATAATGTGGCTCCAGCAGCGCCAAGCACTCTTTTGCCGTAGGCCTCAACTGCGGGACAGCCTGCAAGCAGCGATTCATGAGCCCCACCAGAAATCCATGCAAATCACCCGCTGCGCTCCAAGAAAAGATGAGATGCCCTACACCCCAAACATCAACACTCGTGGTGTGAATTCCAACCCTCATTCCGGTGCATGCGTCTCTGGCTTGAGATGATGAACTGCTCCTTCGCTTGGGCTTGCCGCAGCCTCATCGAAATCCAGCAGTATCCACAGCAGTATCGTATCGACGTGCTACATTGTCCCATCTGATGTCCCTGTGGATCAATGCCTCGCTGTCCAGCCACACCACTGCCACCAGTTGTTTCAGTGACTCTGGCTTGCAAGCGAAAGCCCTCTCAAAGACAATTCTAGACTCTTCGAGGTTGAAATGGAGCATAACTTCTGCAAACGGGCAGCCAACCAGCTCCCAGTACATGCTTATCACACGCTCAAAAACCTTTAGTTTGCTGTAAACCTTGGCCACCTTCTTTCTCTTGGTCATATTCAGCTATATCAGGTGGCGCTTGAGCTGAGATGAACAAGTCTCTCAGCGTTATCAAAAGCCTGGTCATGTTCATGCAGACGATGAATTGCTCCACCCAGTCTCTTGCAGAAAACAGATTGAGCGTGACAAGATCATCTCTGAGGTTGATTCCGTTGACGCATCTCATGCAGCAAAAGGTGACCACGTACTCCCTTGCATGATATCCCAAGATGTAGGGGATAGATGATTCATAAGTCCACTCCAGTTTATCCACGAGTTTCTTCCCGGGGTCCCCTTTGCTTCGCGTCCCCTTCTCTTCAGCTCTCAAGAGTGCATACATCCCAGCAAACCTTGCAATCAAATCATGCCGCATGATGCCACTGGAACCTTCACCGGCGTTATCATCCCTGATAGGCTTCTGCTACGAAGAAAAAGGCCATCACGTCCTATCATAAAGGTGGTGGAAGTTATTTACGCTGCCACCAGCCATCGGCGGTAAGATTAGGCGAAGAACGAAAGGTACAATCTCCAAACAGTTCTCACCAGGCTCTGCAGGCCTAAATATCTTCTCCCGGTTTTGATTTGGCAACCTCGTACAGGGCGAACGGAACCGGAAACGCCTGAGTCTCTAAGCTGGTGGTATGGAGAAAGGGGCCTTGCAGGAACTGCCATCTTATCCCGGAGCTCAAATGTGACATCACCAACTCCAGCAAAAATACACTTGGGCTTCCAAAATACAAACAGGTCTTCAGAATGCCTGTGCCGAAGCTGTACCACTGCCAGTAGATTCGTCTCTTGCACAGATAAGCATACGAGGAGGCAGTTCCAGCAGATGCTCCAGAAAGTTTGATCTGTCTCACCTTCAAGCGCAACTACAACCACGAGAGTTATTCCCTGCTTAATTACATTACATGAATAAAATCTCTAGGTAACTCTTGATCTGTTCGCTAGATCTGGACTACGTTCGCCAATGGACCGTCCGTTGACTGCGGGTCAAAGCATCCCGAATCCTCTTTATCAGCATCAACAAGAACTGAGGAAATTTTCGACTTAGATCTACATTTCGTTCTCTGCTGGTAAAAGCTAGAAGTCTTCGAATGAAAAGAATGTCTATACAACCAAGATGCTAATCTCTTTCCATTTACAAGAAATTCCCGTCCTAGAATCTCGCTCGAAAGTTAAAACTGGCCACAGTCCGCGGGAGTTGTGGGAAACCTCTTGCTGTCGGTGCAGTAGTTGTAGATCATGTAGTTGTCCTTGACCCACTTGAGCTTGCTCTTGGTCTCCTCGTCGGTGCTCTGGAATGCCTCTTGCTCCCACCAGTTGCCCCTGGGAGCGCTGCACGACTCCACACCCCCGGCGCAAGCATCCACGCTGAATCCCTTGTACGCCGCCACGAATGGAGCGTGATCCCAGTTGATCTTCTCCAGGCCGCCGCGAGTAGCCCAGTCGTCTCCATTCCACAGACTCGAGTAGATCCCCATGGGCTGGGTCTTCGGGAATGGGATCCCAATGGCTTCGTTGTTCTTGTGGACACGCAAAGGGACATCGTCCACGTAGAATCTGAGGGGCCAAAACCACAGGTTCAGCAATGATCGATCGATATAGAGGGACTAACTTACATGATCTGCTGCTTGTTCCAAAGGAAGGAGTAGCTGTGGAAGTCCTGAGTGGGGTCGAACCAGAGGTAGTGTCGCTGCTCCCGGTTTCCAACGCCATTGGCGAAAACGTTGGTCTGGACGATATATGGCTGCCCCGAAGTGTTGCCCAAGAACTCAAAGTCGAGCTCGTCGTGCTTGTCGGTCTCCGAGGACATGTAGAATGCCGTGACGGTCCCGGCGGAGTCCTTTGGGACCAGCTTGATCTTCATGCTAACATGACCAAACAAGTATTTGGTCCGGGATCCAAATCCAGCACCTGTATCAAGAAAAGAAAAACCATCGATCGATTAATGAGCATCTAGCTTCGATCAAGAGGGCGTGATTTACCTGATGCCTTGTCGAGAACAAGATGCATTTCGGTGCCGCCATTGAGCATTCTCGTGTGATCGTCGGCCCATCTCACATAGTAGTTTTGGGCGAATGGAACGTCCGACTTGATAGGGAGACGAGCAGCGAGCGAGCTCTGGATCATCAAAACCAGAAGCACAGCAGTAGTAGCGGACAGAAACACCGTATCATGAACACCCATTTTGCTAGAAACGAAAGCAAAATCAAGATCGCGACAGAGAAACACTCTATAAGAGATTGATCGCTCGAATGAAAACTTCACTTTCACCTAGAGACCCTGAAGATCGCTTGAATGGTTGAGAGTGAGGGTGGTGCCGGGCATTTATACTGTTTCTCGCATCGCCGCGGAGTAAGCGCGTTAACACAGCACCGAAGCTGAGTTGGATCCAGCTCCACCTTAACCCGTCTTTAATCTAGTAGTGAGGACTTTTAAAGAAAGACTTGGGCGTTCCAAAGGTGGCGGCCCAAGATTGGCTGGGCAGCGTTGATGTGAGACTTTCGTGAGAAAAAACCTTGGCTGGCACAACTCACCGCGTCCACCTGTGGGAGTCGACAAAAACCGTGTTGGTATGTGTGTAGTAACTCCAAACTGGTCTTATAGTTTTATTTTTGCGTGTTATAAAAAGGTGGCGGACAGTGATTTGCCCGTTGCCAAAAGAATGGAGTCTAAGCACTATGTTGTCTCATTTTTGCACTCATGCATGCACGTACCTAGGTGATGGTCAGAATTCTTTTCTTTGTCAGAGGCGTTGAAGAACGTGATTAAAGAATATGCTTCATGAAAATGAGACGGACGCGATTGGCTCCGGGTGGACGGCTTCGATTGGCTTTGCTTTAGAGAGAATAACTAAGCACGATGCGAATATTCGTACAATAGTTGAATGGACCATATGGCCCAAATTTCGTAAGTCTTAGGTCTTTTAGCCTTGGCCTCACCAATGGACGCCGTCGACATTTCTCTTCATTTCCTCGTTCATTGTGGCGCTCTCTTCGCCCCAAATCCGCTCTGGCGCCTCCTCCTGTTGATCGCGCTGGATCTCGTCGCTGCGCGCATCGATCTGCGTGGTAATATTGCGTGTTGGATCGCTCGCCGATCCGGGGCTAGGGTTTTGTGGCAGCAGGGCCGCATTGCCCGTGAAATCAAGATGGATCGGCTCAGGTGATGCCTGATTCGTAGCAGCGATGTTTAAGCGCGTGATCCAGCAGAAATCCAGTGGCAGTGGCGAGGTAAGCTCCAGCCTCCCGGATCGAGGCAATGTTTGATTGGAATCTGCATTACAGGCATCATCCCCGAAATCAGTGAATAGTCTCAAGCCCACGCATGTGGATCTGAGACTAACTGTTCATCACGGGATTCCTGCCTCGGCCTCTGTCCTCGCGTATGAGCCCGGCCAGCGTTTATTGGCAATTGCCTCAAGGTTTGTCAGCATGCAAGCGATCTCTTTCGTTAGTCTTCTCGGATTTTATTTTGGCACAGGGATGGAAGGATCAAAATCTTTGGCCGTGAAGGAGTTGAAGTTCTTTTCAAATCGCCCGCGAATGCGCCTTGTAAATATCTCGAGGTAGTTTATTTGGGTGTGTTGTTGTTTAGCCATGAAATGAGTCCCTTTTCACAGTTCGTTAACAATGAAGGACGATTGATCCATGTCACAACTCGCAACGAAATCGAGGTAGCTTTGGATTTTCTTCGTTACCTTTCTTGCTGTTCTTGAGAGTATGTTCGTTGGTATTTGGACAGGTTTGGGACTTGAGTACAAAGGAGCTTGTCTCGTCTAAAACGTGGGAAGCTGACATCACTGCGTTCGCAGTTATTCAAGCAACAGCATTTATGTATGAGTTTTTTGTCTGGTATCTCATGTTGTATTAACTTGGTGTTGTTTATATGTTCTTTCAGGTACGTTGGAGATGAAACCGGGCAGGTTTCTGTACTCCATTTCAACAACGAGGATCGTTGTTTTGTCGAGATGCAATACACAGTTCCTGCCCATTTGACATTAAGTACGTTTCTAGCGAAAATGTTTTAGCAGTTCTTTATTATCTATTCGATTGCAGGTGGATTGATAGATACGGACGACTCAAGTGCACCGTCGGTGGTGAGCATTCTTCCTCAACCCGATGCTGTTCATAGCAGGCAAGAGAAATGAAAAAGAAAAAACTAATAGTTTCTGGTTGTTTCTGGGACTGATATCGTCCTGATTTTTCTTTTTCCAGGGTTGTTATTGTCTATGGGAACGGTGTTATTGTATTGTGGGGACTTCATGAAGCTCAAGTCCTTGCCATCCGCGGAGGAACCGAAGATCAGCAGAGAAAACTTTCTGGCGGGAAATCTTCAGGTAGTGACGAGGAAGAGAAGGAACCGTGCTGTGCGTGCTGGGCATGCCCGTCTGGCACGCTACTCGCTTGCGGCTACACAGATGGTGATATCTGGTTGTGGAACATCCCTGTCAATCCCAAGGGAAAAGCAGAAAAACCAGACGTTTCGAGCTCACCAGTTCTCAAGATCATTTTATCTTCGGAGGAATTTCGAATGCCGGTCGTGGTGATGAGGTGGTCTACTTCTGTCAAGAGTGACAAGGGGCCTAGTGGTTACCTTTACGTGTTTGGAGGACAGGAAATGGGAATGGCGGAAGTTGTGACGGTTTGTCTTTACATTTTGTGCCTGCATCTTTCTTATCTTCCTTTCTTGCAGGTCTTACCTGTAACAGATCCTGCTTGTCAAATGCAACTCCCACTTCGTGGACCTTTTGCGGACGTGATTATATTGCCTAGTGGCCCGAGTATCGGGAACGGAGCGATGTTGGTGCTTTCATCACCTGGTTCTTTGGATGTGTATGAGGAAGCCAACATCTACGACTCTATAAAAGCTGAGAAGCCTCCTGCTCAACCTGTTCCCTTCCAGCTTCCTTTGACGTTTTCTACAGTCACGTGTGCGAGACTGTTGGCCATTCCAGATCAAAGTATAGTTGCAAGTATTATACTGAAGGTAGGCTCGTTCTTCTTGCTTTATGATGTATGCCTAATCTTTTTATGGATCAGATTCCACGCTTATTGAAGGGTAACGTGCCTCCTGCGTTTCCATCAGGAATGAGATGGCCTGTCAGTGGCGGAAACTTCAGCTCTACTACCGTTGACAGAAGGTCGCCACCCTGTCTCTACATAACTGGTCATGAAAATGGTCTGATCAACGTTTGGGACGCTTCAACACCATGTCTCTATTTTTTGGCGTCGGTGAATAATAGAGTAAGCGAATGATTTGTGTAACTCCAAACGCTGAAAACCATTGTACAGGAGCTGGTAGGATCGGAATTAGCCTCCACATGTGCTATTGACTTCTGTCCAACGGTTGGGCTGCTAGCAGCTGGTGACGAGGCTGGTCTTGTAAGTTTCTTTTTGGAGAATTACCCAATGGATATGAATTTCACCACGCGCAGGTTTTTGTATATACAATGCAAGGCGAATCGGGGGAAGGGACGTGCCATTTTATCAGCAAGAACGAGCCATCGACAAGTAAAATTTGTTTTTGCGTCACAAAGCTTACAGAATCACCTTCCGCCTGCAGAAAGAGAAATAGAGTATTCTGCTGGGTTTCAGTGTTTTGCTATTCTAAACCTCCACACAGCACCAATCAGAAGCTTAACTATCAGAACCGACTGTCGTTGTATTGCAATTGGCGATGACAATGGATTGGTATGCACAAGCATTTATTGTTTTTACGACTGATCGGGTTTTTGAAACAGGTTACCTTGTTCGATATCGAAGCTTGCGTGGTTCGTTTCCATGGGAAATGTGGGAGTCCCTCAGGAATTGTCTCGTCTTGTTTTATAAGTCTTCTAGCACGCGACCCAAAATCGTTCAAACAAGACACTATTGTGCTTGTGTTACTGAAGGATGCGTGTATTGCTGCAATTGATGGCAGCAGCGGGAAGACTATTGGCTCTGGTCGTCCTAATAATCCTTCCGTTGCGATTTCTCTACATGTTCTCGGTACGCCTTTCTCCCTTTTTTCCAAAAGCTAGCTGGATGCTGAATTGTATGTCCTCTTAATCAGATCCATCAGGATCGTCAGTAAAATCAGTATCTCGAGCTCCTTCAAGGAAAGCCTCTAAACGGTCCGTTGTAATGGCTGTTATTGAGACTGACAGCTCAGGTAGCCATATTGAACCTGCCGAAGGGAACGAAGAAATAGAGGAGGATGTGAAACAGGACGACGACTGGACAGGATCTGACAACCTCGTACTATTATGCTCTGAAGATTCATTGCGCGTGTATTCTATTTCATCTGTTCTTCAGGTTCGTTATTCTAAAGAATTCAAAGGTTTTGTTCCAAATGCTTTGTTTCAGGGAATGCGAACAACAATTAGAAAAGAAAGACTTGAAAAGCCTTGCTGCGCGGCATCGGTATTTGATAGCGGAATACACGGCTCCGGTCTTCTTCTTTTATATGATACCGGTGATATTGAAATCCGGTAACGTTGCCAGGGTTGTAATGCATTGTTTTAATGTTCTTTGTGCCAGCAGGTCGTTACCAGCGTTGGAGGTTATCAAATTAACCTCGCTAAGTGAGTCTTTACGTTGGGAATTTGGCAGCAGTCCAAGCTTCTTCAGAACTTTTGCTGTAGCATCCAATGGACGTGTAACTGCAGTATGTCGACTATCATTTTCCATCATCTCCATACTGAATGGTCTTTTGACAGGTTGATGCAGATCAGGAGGTTTTGTTTATGTCAGTCGTTGCAGATGAAAACGACATGAGGTGTGTTAGTGGAAAGTTTCTTTAATAGCTAAAACATTTGGAACAGGTTACCGGGCTCTTACCCGCTACTATACGATAAAGATGTTGCCACAGCAACAGAAGCAGCCATCAAAGCGAGTGTTCAAGCAGCCAAGAAGAAGGTGAGAGCTTGTTTTTTCTCTTGGCTTACTGACTGATGTAAATGTAAATGTCTTTCGTTCTACAGCAAAGTCAGATCCAGGATCTTTTTGGCGGAGTTATGAAAGAATTAAAGCATTCTCTAGGCAATGCTGTGGGCGGGGAGCGTACGGCCCTTGAGCTCCCCAAGCTTTTCTCGAAGCAAGTGTCACCGGTCGCCTCCCATGGAACTAGTATAGTGAAAAGGCTGAAGGCGGCTGCGAGTTCAGAGTCTTCTTCCAACGAACGCCATAGTGATCGAAATGCCGAGCAACATACTGAGCGGCAGACCGACAGTCCTGATAAAGAAACTGAGTTAGATATTGGTAAGGTCAAGGTTCCAATTCTCTCTTTCTCTCTCACACTATGGCTCTGCAGATGACATCGATCTCGGTGACGACGACTTGAAATCGCCATCGCCATCGCCTTCGGAAGGCTCGGTAAAAAAGGGCGGTGTGATGAGAAAGTTGAGAAGTAGCTTCAACAAAGGTACTTCTTTCTAGTACAAGAATCAATCTTACAATCGTTTGCTTTTAGCAGGCAAGAAGAAAGCTTCTATCAAAGGGGACGAGGACGAGGAGAGAAATATGCTTTTTGAAGGTGGCTCAACGGAGACTAAACAATCAAGCAAAACGCCGACAATGCGAACAGCCGAAGAGATCAAGGCAGCCTATGGTCACAAAAGATCTGCGGTAACTAACTACCAGAGAAGTTTCTTTCAGCTCATTCACTCACTCGATTTTGCATGAATGGGGTTTAGGAAGCAAGCAGCGCCGCGGCACACACCAGAGATCGATTGATGGAACGGCAGGAGCGCTTGCAGGTGAGCATGTTCTTTCTGCAATCCAAAGAGCCTAACGTTGTCCGGCTGGTAACAGAACATAAACCGGAGGACGGAAGAAATGCAAGACAGCGCAGAGAACTTTGCATCAATGGCTGAAGAGCTCGCGAAGAAAATGGAGTCTAGAAAATGGTGGGAAATCTAAAGCCGATCTTGTCACTTTCGAATCGATCAACGAGATTTACAAGCGCGCGTCCACGTCCCTCCCTCTCATTGCTTTAGCGAGGTGGATTCTAGAAAGAACTACGCGAACTACTCGATCATCAAAATCGATCGAGCCTAGTTCTTTTGTTTGTTTGACGAAGAGCTAACGAACGAACGATCAATCTTTCTAAACTTGCCACCATTTGCGAGAGGCCATCATCTTCTCCAGCTCTCTCGCCGTCGCGGCGAAGTTCTCCGAATTGCTGTGTAGTGCTTGGGCCTTGTCCTCTACCCTCTGGAGCGTTGTTTAAAGTGAGATAGTGGGAATCTGGGCTGGAATCTCTCTTCCTACTCTAAAAAAGAGTAGATCCACTTTACCTTGAGCTTCTCCTGGCGCTCTGCTAGAGCAGCTCTGGCCTTCGCTGCTGGAGAATCCTGTCAATAAGAGAGAGGCCCTCAAGTAAGATCCAAAACAAAGCTAGCATCTCTATTGCCAGTTGATTTGCGGACCTCAAATCCATATTCTCTCTTGATTTCCTTGGGTGTTCTTCTAGCCGGCTGGATTCTCTGCTCTGTGGATCTCTTCCTCTTCTTCTTTCCTGATAAGAAGCTAAATCTCTGGGATCCAAAGAGCAATGGACGATCTACCTTTAAGCCTGAGCGCGGCGCGTTTGAGCTTCTGGATCACAAGCCTGATTCGAAGCGCAAGCAGTGGAAAAACCTCCATTCCTCACACACGCGGGGGAGACAGGCGACGGACATCTCTACACAGTTCTTTTTTAAATCCACACCGAATATTCACTCCGCGAAACCACTGACTGACGGAGGGCAGGGAGCACATTCCGTTATATTGACGGAATATCTGCTCACAAGAGAGTGGATTGTATCATGTTCCATAGAAACACCTGGCGAATTATAATCAGTTTTCCAGGTAACTTTAACCAATTGCGTGTATGATTGAATGTGACTCGAGGCTTTAAATTTTTAAGCAACCATATGCACAGTGTGACGTGGTCGTATCCACTGTAGAGCTGACTTTGTATATATGTATATATAAATGTGTAAGACGAGGACATAACTTTTGCTCTGGCTCTAGAGGGAAATGGGCAATTTTCAGAAGCTGAGTCTTCATAATTGTTTTCATCTCATTTGTGTTATGACACAAATAAGCTCTTCTGCGGCCATGTTCATAAGCCCAGATTTTAATGTTGAATCTTCTGCATTTCAGATACTCCTTCGCAAACTACGTCAGGATTGTTTCAAGCCTTTGCGTGGGGGTTTTGGTGACACGTGTGATTATACAATGTTGCAGTCTAGTTCCTGGAAGTAATATGCAGTCTTTTGAAGCACAAGCCCATGATAATGAAGCTCTAGTTGGAGAGTTTTGGACTTCCTGAGCTGGAAGTCGGCCACAAGTTTTGTCTCGGCACCATGCGTTTTTCTCTACTAGTAAGTTAGATTGCTCTCGTTTTTCTTTTTATACCTTTGCTTACTTTCGCAGGGCTGTTCCACCGTGATTCAAGACGTGCTTGGAGTTGCATCTTAACTACGAGCATACAGCCACCTTACGCGAGGTGGTATGTGTTGTTCGAGTTGATCCTGTCCTAGTCTGATGGCATCTCGTTCAAGCTTATATGCTTCTTTGTTTTCTGTGTTTTGTTGTAAATCTGCAGAGCAAATATAAATAAGTTTTGAGGCAGGTAAGCTCAATATTTATTTTCTTTTTTTCACTTTTGATGGATGATATATTTAAAGATTTTACTTCATACCATGACAACATTACAACTCTCATCCACCCAATTGGTTGTTTTCCCAATCGTGCTTTGTCTAAGGGGTCTGCTTACTCAGTGGAAGTGCGCAGCAAATAGGCCTGAGGTTCGCCATAACATTCAGCCCTCCAGAATTTATGGATATGTGATGATTGAGCTCCACTGGACGTTCCTTCAAATCCGGATTCCTCAAATTTAAAATATATATACGTACACACACACAAACTAAACAACATTTAGTCTGTGAACAATAAATAATTAAACTGGCGTTCTGTCGGGAAGATCCGAGCAGCGATAACTAACTTTCAGCTCATTCACTCACTCGAATTTGCATGAATGGGGTTTAGGAGGCAAGCAGCGCCGCGGCACACGCTAGAGATCGATTGATGGAACGGCAGGAGCGCTTGCAGGTGAGCATCATCTTTCTGCAATCCAAAGAGCCTAACGTTGTCCGGCTGAAATGGTGGGAAATCTAAAGCCGATCTTGGCGGGCCACAGCAAACATTCTTCCACTCTCCGCTGGTTTTTGCGTGGGGCGGCCGAAGAAGCCGTTCGCCCTCCTCCCTCCCCTCTCTGGCTGGGAGGCGTCTGCCCGCGCCGAGGATGGGGCAGCAGACAGTGGGCGGTTTGGCCCCCCGAAGAGGCCCCATTCTTCCTTCTTCACCCCGGACCCGGTTTCCGGGCGAATCGATCAACGAGATTTACAAGCGCGCGTTCACGTTGGGTTCCAGAAAGAACTACGCGATCATCAAAATCGATCGAGCATAGTCTTTTTGTTTGTTTAAGCAACGAACGATCAATATCTCCAAACTTGCCACCATTTCGTCTTCTCCGCCTCTCTCACCACCTCTCTCGCCAGCCCGGCGAAGTTCTCCGCACTGCTCTGTAGTGTTTGGGCCTTGTCCTCTACCCTCTGGACCGTTGTTTAAAAGTGAGATAGTGGGAATCTGGACTGGAATCTCTCTTCCTAGTCTAAAAAAGAGTGTAAGATCTAAGATCCAATTTACCTCGAGCTTCTCGTGGCGCTCTGCTAGAGCAGCCCTGGCCTTTGCTGCTGGAGAATCCTGTCAATAAGAGAGATGCACTCAAGTAAGAACCAAAACAAAGCTAGCATCTCTATTGCCAGATGATTTGCGGACCTGGAATCCATAGTCTCTCTTGATTTCCTCGGGTGGTCTTCTAGCCGGCTGGATTCTCTGCTCTGTGGAGCTCTTCCTCTTCTTCTTTCCTGATAAGAAGCTAAATCTCTGGGATCCAAAGAACAATGGACGATCTACCTTTAAGCCTGAGCGCGGCGCGTTTGAGCTTCTGGATCACAAGCCTGATTCGAAGCGCAAGCAGCGGACAAACCTCCATTCCTCACACACGCGGGGGAACGGACATCTCTACACAGTTCTTTTTAAATCCACTCCCCGAAACCACCGACCGACGGAGGGCAAAGAGCTCATTTCCCCATGTTGACGGAATGTCTGCTCACAGTAAAAGTGAAAGACGTCTTGAGTGGATTGTATCATGTTCCATAGAAACACCTGTGAATTATAATCAGTTTTCAAGGTAGCTTTAAGTGACTCAAGGCTTTAAATTCTTAAGCAACCATATGCACTGTGTGACGGGTCGTATCCACTGTCAAGCTGACTTTGTACCGAGTCTGACATAACTTTTGCTTTGGCTCTAGTGGGGAATGGGCAATTTTCAGAAGCTGAGTCTAGTTTTGTTCATGATTGTTTTCATCTCATTTGTGTTTATAACACAAATAAGTTCTTCTGCGGCGATTTTAATACTGAATCTAATTTTCTGCATTTTAGATCACTTGACTGGGCATCGCAAACTACTTCAGGATTGTTTCGAGCCTTTGTGTAAGGGTTTTGGTGACCCAGAGAAATGTTGTGAAGGGTATGTTTCCATACTCCAAGGAGTAGGAGCGTTTGGTTATTGTGTCCCTCAATTTTGAAAAACACTTGTGATTATACAATGTTGAAGTCTAATTCCTGGAAGTAATATACACCATTTGGAAGCTGATCGTGAAGCTCTATTTGGAGAGTTTTGGAGTTCCTGAGCTGGAAGTCGGCCACAAGTTTTGTCTCGGCTTTGACACCATGCAGACCATGCGTTTTTCTCTACTAGTAAGTTAGATTGCTCTCGTTTTGTTTTCTATAACTTTGCTTGTGTACTTTCGCAGGGCTTCAAAAAGCTATCTCATAACATGGACAGCAGATTTGAGCCGCACTGTGCATGTTTGGGTGGACAGCACTTTCAGATTCCACTATGATCTCAAGACGTGCTTGGAGTTGCATCTTAACTACAAGGTGATGGTAGAGATGGAGTCCATACAGCCACCTTAGGCAAGGTGGTATGTGTTGTTGGAGTTGATGTCCTAGTCTGATGGCATCTTGATCAAGTTTATATGCTGCTTTGTTTTCTGTGTTTTGTTGTAAATTTTAGAAGTTTTGTAATGCCCTTAGACAGAGACAGAAGAATTTTGAGGTCATAAGTTGCACAAGTGTGAAGCTCAATTTTATTTTATTTTATTTTTCTTCATTTTTGGTGGATGGTATATTTAAAGATCATTCTTCATACAAGTGAGACCATACCAACAATACAACTCCCATCCACCCAGTTGATTTATTTTCCCAATCGTGCTTTGTCTAAGGGGTCTGCTTACTCAGTGGAAGTGCGGCAGCAAATAGGGCCTGAGGTTTGCCACAACATTCAGCCCTCCAGAATTAAAAAAATAATCGGTCTATCTTCTTCGTTCTTCCACCTTTGCTTGTTCTTATGAATAAGAATCTTTCTTTTTTCTGTCATGGAAGCACTTAACTTTGTGCTGGCAACGAATATATTGTTGCTCCACCTGATGTTTCTTCAAATCCTCGTTTTTGGATTCCCCAATTTAATACATATAATATTAAAACTAATATATATATTTAAAATGTATGGAGTAGATGTCGGGAAAGACATTCCGTCAAGCTGACGGAATATCTGCCCATAGCCCTAGCGCTAGGGTTTTGTTTCCCCCGGGCCAAAATGGTAGATATGGCGGCGAGCCAGCAGCAGCGCGCGGCCGCGCAGTTGAATCCACAGGCCAATCTCGCCCTGTGCGTCTCCAAACGGGAGAAGCTCCTCGAGGAGCTCCGAAACGTTGAGAAGCAGGTTTGTGTAAAGGGAATATATCTTTGGCATCTCTGGATATTCCGGAATCATTTACAGGTGTATGATCTCGAGACCACTTATCTGCACGACTCGAGCCAGTGCGGCAACGTTCTCAAGGGATTCGAGGGATTTCTCTCCTCCGCCAAGGGAGCTGGAAAGTAAGTTTGCTCTCGAGCAAAGCAACCAAAAAAAAAAAAAAAAAAAAAAAAAAGCATTGCTCGAATCAAAGATTAACGTAACCTTTGAATCTCTTTCTCTTTCTGTCTCAGCATGAAGAGACCACGCAAGTTCTCCACCGAGGATCGTTTGTTTTCTTTGTCTTCGGTCACTTCCCCTGCTGTAAGTTGAAAGAAAAAAAAAACCACCAAAACCAGAGAATTATGTGTCTAGTAATGCCAACTTTTTCTCCATACCCGGCCATTCTTCTTTTTGTTGTCTCTTCCAAGGCCGAAGAGAATGCTCTAGGACGAGACACCGAGGGAAGACTAGATGGAAGCGGCCAAAGTCGGATCAAGATCGCGGGAACGCCAGCAAACGGGCCGTAAGTAGAGCACGCAAACTTGTTTACCTTATTCTCAACTTTCTTCTATTTGGATCGCAGCGGGAAGCAAAAGCGACGAACCGGCCCTCGAGACGGCAAGAGGATCAAGCAGATGAACGAGCATGATCTGGAGGAGGATGATGATCTCGACTTGATAGCTCGATAGCCCTGTTTTGTACATGACAAGTAGTAAGCAATTGAGTGTATGTATATACATATCGAAAAACAGCCGGGATTTACCTTGCGGTGAGGAACGATACGACTGTGGAGGCGTAGAGTGCTGAAAAGGCCACAAATCCCGCTACCACCGACGATGTTACTCGTAGGCAAGTGGCCAGGTCTTGCTTACACAGTTCGAGCGCTTGGAAAGCGGCACTAGCTGCCGACGCGCTTGCAAGCAGCAAGCAAGTGAAAATCTGCAAAAGAGAGGATGCGTGCGACCTGACGAAAACTATAGATGTAGTGACTTACTTGATCGAGCATTAAGCTGGAGGTTTTGTAAAAATCTGTGAGCTTCTTTCTGTTCGCTGCTAAAACGGCAACCTGAGCTCCCGAGTAGAGGCATGCAAGGACATTGGTAGCCAGCAAAAAGCTGCAAAGGAAACTCGTTAGAAAGGATCTCTTCCACAAAGATTGCTTACTTGAACGAGGCATAGCGCGTCAGAGATGTCGGGGACACTGGAAGCGCTGCTCCCATACACGAAAAAGCCACAGAAGTAAGAGCAAATCCCAAGACTCTCAATCCTAGCTGATAGTAGCGATAGTCGTCTTCCATAGCTCTAGTTGCTCTACCTAGGACGAAACAAGCAGCTTATATCGACGCCAAAGACTCTTCGAGCAATGCCGGATTACGAAGGAAAGGTAGACAAAGACACTAGAAGAAGCAAGGTATACACCAAACCAGCTGCAATGCACGGGGTTATTAAAGAGCACAGTACTTCTTATTGCTAACCGCAAAGAAGAGAAGAAAGAAGAAGAAAAAAAGAGAGAAGAATACAGTACCTGAAAAGTTTCTGTCAAGTTTGGAGTTACCAAAACCACTCTGGTGTCATTCTAGCAAAACCTCAGCATTCGATCCTCGCTTTCCCATCCGAAGAAACAAACGTCGGCAATCTCTTGTACTCTTCGATGCACTGCACAACGTCCCCGACACTGAATTCCATCCATTCGTTGACAATAAGCCCGCATTCCGTCCCCTTCCCAACCGTGTCCACGTCCAGCTTCTCCCTCTTGAGCGACGAAAGTTTCCCGTCAAACAGCTCCGTGCCACTCCGGAGGACTTTGACACGCTGACCCTTGAGCAGGCGTCCCTCGAAGACTCGGCAGCCTGCAATCTTGGCTGCTCCAACCCCTGCCCTGCCTTTGCCTTTAATCTCAAAGATGGCGAGAACTTCGGCCTGCCCGGCAATCCGGGTCTCCGAAGTTCCTGGAGCCCTCTCAATTATCAGCTTCCCCACTTCTTCCAACAAATGGTAAATCACACGGTGATGAACAAGCTGTAAATGGAAACATGAAAAGTAGTTTCAAGTCAATGCATAAAAAAGAACATACCGGGATTTTAGCACGACGAGCCATTGCTTCTACCGATGGCAAGCACTTGACGGTGAAAGCAATTAAGCAGCCCTGACATGCTTCGGCTAGAAGAAAATCTGCTTCCGACACGGGGCCAATTCCGGAATGCACGATACTCACAGATACCTGGTACAAAAGGTTACAGACAACCTCAGATGAAAGAAGGTAAAATATAGGACTTCACCTGTTCGTTGTTCAAGCTTTCGAGGGCTTCAAGAACAGCTTCTAAGGTCCCTTGCACGTCGGCTTTCACAACGAGCGGCATGTTGACTGCCTTCGGAGCTTGGTCGGTCCCTTCATCTTCGGCGGCCGGAGTAGCAGGAGTAGCAGCAGCAGCTTTTAAGCTACGCTTTTGCAATCTGTCCTGCTCCATAATCAGCTGCCTCTTCTCGGCCAGCTTCTTAGCCCTGTCCTCACTTTGCAAAACGTTGAGCGAGTCCCCAGCTAGCGGAGCTCCCCGGAGTCCTGATACCTCAACAGGTGTAGCAGGCCCAGCAGACTTGACAATAGCTCCTGTCATATCCCGCAAGCATCTCACACGCCCCCACTGGTGACCAACAACGACAATGGCTCCCTGTTTCAACGTGCCCGATCGCACTATCACCGTTGCCAAAGGCCCTTGGCCCCGATCAAGCCTTGCCTCGATGACAACCCCGTGAGCATCGCCGTCGGTCCGGGCTCGGAGGTCCATCATCTCTGACATGAGCAGTAGAGCTTCCTCCAGCTTGTTAAGTCCCGTGCTCTGCTTAGCCGAGACCTCGACAACCTGGACGTCGCCACCAATCTCTTCAAGTTCGACGCTGTGCATGATAAGCTGCTGCCGCACCCTGGCAGGATCCGCGTCTTCCTTGTCACACTTGTTGATCGCCACCACTATCGGAACCTTGGCCTCCTGTGCGTGAGACAGCGCTTCTAGCGTTTGAGGCTTGACACCATCATCGGCAGCAACGACGAGAACGACGATGTCCGTCACTGCCGCCCCGCGAGCTCGCATTGCACTGAAAGCCGCGTGGCCCGGCGTGTCCAGAAAGGTAAGGGATGCTCCCGAGGACATCTTCACGACAAAAGCACCGAGGTGCTGCGTGATTCCTCCGGCCTCACCCGCAGCAACAGATGACTTGCGCAGTGCATCGAGCAGCGAAGTTTTCCCGTGGTCGACGTGCCCCATAACAGTGATCACTGGAGGACGCAGTGGAATCACTTCCTTCTGAGGATCATCTTTCCTTACTTCCGCGTCAACTCTTTTCACTTGAGCTCCGAATTCCTGGAAAAGTAATGATCAGTGAATCAACAATAAGAAGCTACAAAGATCTTTTCATCTGAGATAAGCAGCAAAATCATCTAAAGAGAAGCAGCAAAGACTTGCGAAAAGAAAAGAACTAGAGAAAGAAAGGAAAGATCACGTACCAGTGCAACTAGCTCTGATGCATCGAAGGCCAGCGCCTCGTCACCGGACTCACAGCTCTCGCCAAGATCATTCAGGATGGATTGCACAGCGCTCTCTGACTGCTGGAGCCGAGATGCAAGCTCCCGCATCGTCATGCCCTCGAAAATCTCCACCACCTTGACAGGCGAGAGCGGCGCCGCCGGCTGTG
Organism: Selaginella moellendorffii; assembly: GCF_000143415.4. NCBI lineage: Eukaryota > Viridiplantae > Streptophyta > Lycopodiopsida > Selaginellales > Selaginellaceae > Selaginella > Selaginella moellendorffii. The sequence continues at coordinate 1,093,070 of NW_003314281.1, read as the reverse complement.
GAGCGACATAGGGCCTCTCCACCGGCTGCTGCCGCAGCTTCTCGAATTTCTTCCTTGCAAACTTACTGATCTCTCCAGACGGCCCGACCTTGTCTCTCGCATTCCTCACGCCGCTGCTGGTAAACTCCCGATGGATCGAATGCAGCACGACTCCGCGCAGCCGAGACGCGGCTCTCCTCATCTCCTCATATTTCGCCCCCGATCGATAAACCCTAAACCTCCCGGCGATGCGATCCTATGCAATCATCAGCGATCGAGGAGCTAGCCAGCGCCGTGAAGATCTGCGGTGAGAGCGGCGATCTAGCCGCGGCGAGAAAGATCCACGCGCGGATCATCGCGAGTAGCGCCGCCCTGCGCCAAAATCTCTACCTCTCCAACCTCCTAATCCAAATGTATGGCAAATGCCGCTGCCCTAGCGACGCCCAACGCGCCTTTGACACCATCGCGCGGCCCAATCTCTTCTCCTATAACATACTCATCCAGGCGTACGGCAGCAATGGCCAGGAGGACCAGGCCCAGCGCGTCTTCGACGCCATGCCGTACAGGAACGCTGTCTCGTGGAACACCATGATCACCCTACATGCCCAAACTGGGCATCTAGAACAAGCGAGGAGCTTGCTCGATAGCGCGGCTGTGGCGGGCGCCGGGAGCCTCGTCGCGACCACAGCAATGATCGCGGCCTACGCGCAGGACGGTAAACTCCGCGAAGCGCAGCTACTCTTTGATCGATCGCCCGCCAGGAATCTGTTCGTCTGGAATGCCATGATCCAAGCTCTTGCCGTGAATGGGCATTTGGAGAAGGCCAAAGAAATGCTGCAATCCATGCCGGAGCACGACAGCGTCTCTTGGAATTCGATGCTGGCACTCCACGCAAGATTAGGACAGATCGATCAGGCAGAGGCGATCTTCCACCAAATGCCCTGTCCAAATCTTGTGTCGCGAAATGCGATGATCGCAACATATGCCCAGGCTGGGCACTTGGAGAAAGCAAAAGCTCTCTTTGATTCATCCCAGGAGAGAGATCCAGTGTCGTGGAACACAATGCTCCAAGCTTATGCCCAGAACGGGTATCTCGATCAAGCGAAGAGCTTCTTCGATTCGATGCCCGTGCGAGACACCGTCTCTTGCAACTCGATCCTGAGCGTGCTCGTCGCAATGGATCCCTCGCTAGATCGAGCCCGAGAGTTCTTTGAATCAATGGATCCCCAGCAGAGGGATCACGTCTCCTGGAACACGATGATCCAGGCATACGCTCTCTCGGGAAACCTCGACGAGGCAGAGGCACTGCTCGCGCGGATGGATCGCCCCAATATCGCGACCTTCACTGCGATCATCGCGGCTTACTCGCGCCATGGGCTCGTGGATCAAGTGGGCGAGATCCTCCGATCGCTCCCTCGCTGGGACGTGGTCCTGGGCACGGTGGCAGTGGCAGCGTACACCGAGAATGGGCGCCTACGCGACGCCAAGCTCACATTCGATTCCATGCCGGAGATCAGCGTCGTCTCGTGCAACGCGATGCTCGTCGCCTTATCGCAGGCCGGGCTCGTCGAAGAGGCCAAGTTTCTCTTTGACAGCGCGCCGGAGAGGGACGTACGGAGCGGGAACACGCTGGTAGGAGCGTACGCGCAGGCGGGCTGTACGGAGGACGCTAGCAAGGCATTCCATTGCATGAAGGAAAGAGATTCAGCGTCCTGGAACATACTTCTCACAGCATTTGCCCAGTCTGGGCAACTTTCAAACGCGTTGGAAATCTACAATGAGATGCCGCAAAGGAGTTTGGTTTCGACAAACGCAATGGTGGCGGCGTTTTCGCAAGCCGGAGACGTAGTAGCGGCGAAGAGGCTCTTCGATGGTATGCTCGAACGAAATGCCGTCTCCTGGAATGCGATGCTTACTGGATATGCCCAGAACGGGCATAACCAGGAAGCTCTAGAGCTCGTGAAGCAAATGCTGCTTCATGGCCTCGAGATCGATCACGTCGGTGGGCTTTGTTTGCTCGCTGCTTGTAGCGACGTTGGTGTTTTAGCGGCAGCACGGAGTTGCTTCACATCAATCTTGATGGACCACTCGGTGGATTGGACGAGGGAGCACTACTACTCGATGGTAAACTTGCTGGGGAGAGTGGGGCTTGTGAGTGAGGCGTCTCAGGTCATGGCACTGATCCCTGAGAAGTATCAAAATGGGGCTGGGTGGAAGGCATTGCTCACTGCTTGCAAACTTCATAGTAATGCGGCGCAAGGGAGATTAGTTGCAAGAGAAGCATTCGTGTTAGATCCTCAGAGCTCGTCGTCCTATGCCCTCCTTGCAACAACTTTATCTTGTTAATAGCTTGTGATTCTTTCTGAAACTCTGGTAGTATATAAGAATGGAGAGAGAAAAGCTTGTAATGTTCTGGCAGATCATATAAACATCAGCAAGTATCCTGCTTGATTCTCTTGTTATTAAGTTCTGTCACCTTTCAAACCTTTTATCATACATATGATGGAAGTGTAGAAATTCTACTTTTGTTCCATTTGAGACCAAGCGCTCAATATGCTCGTCCATGCCACAGTATCAGCTTTCCATGGCATTCTTTCCAGGAGCTCCATACCCTCCTCAACACGGTTTGCTCTTCCAAGCAAATCGACCATGCAACTGTAATGCTCCATCCTTGGAGCGATTCCATAGACACTGCCCATCTCGCGGAAGAACTTCCTTGCCTCGTCCAAGAGACCGGCGTGACTGCACGACATCAAGATCGATTGGAACGTAGCCTCATCCGGTTGGATCCCTGCGCCTCTCATCTCCCGGAACGAGCTACAAACTTGGAAAGTGTCACCTTGGATGCTGTAGCCGGAGATCAGTGCGTTCCAAATAGCAGCATCACCACCACCGAGGAAAGCCGAGTCGAAGACGTGCCGGGCAGCAGCCATGCTCGCGGACTTCGCGTAGAAATCCAGCAAACAAGTTGCTAGAACCGGGGGAGAGCTTGATGATGTCTCTTCGATCAGTCCTCTCCTGCATATTTCTCCATGAATTTCTCGGCCAGCCTCTAACCCTGTGCTCAAGTCTCCAAGAGCAGTCAGCACCGCGACGTAAGTTTGATGATTCGGTTCACAACCCCGGCGTGGCTCGAGTTTCATACGAGTAAATGTTTCCAAAGCCTGCTCACTAGCACCATTCTTGACATAGCCCAGGATCATAGTGTTCCAGCTTGCGGTGTTGCGATTCACCATCCCTTGGAAGACCTGGCGAGCCTTCGGCATGCACCTACACTTTGCATAAACCTCCATCAACGTGTTTGCGACGAAACTGTCCGAGTCGAGCCCGCTTGCTGTGATTTCCAAGTGCATCTCCACTGCTCTCTCCAGACACTTGGTCTTGGCAGAATCCTGGAGCTCATTCGCTTCTTTCTCCGCTAATCTTCCCAGGGCCGTAAGAGCTGAGACAAATGCTCGAGAATCGGGAGCACTTCCTGCTGCTTTCATCCTGTAAAAATGTTCTAGAGCTTGTTCGTGCTCTCCATTTTCTGTATACCCGAGAATCATCGACGTCCACGAAACAACGTTTGCGATCTGTCCAATGCTGCTGAAAACTTGATCGGCATCTACCGTGCTCCCACACTTCATGTAGGTAAAAACTAGCGTGTTGGCCATGACGATACCCAAAGAACAGCCAGACTTTACAGCTTCATCGTGGAGAGCCTTTGTTTTCTCTAGCCACTTGGTCTTCATGATTCCGCAACTGGATTTTGCTGCTAAAGAAGCGTAGCACACAAGCACTGTGGTAAAAGTCCAAGCGTTTGGTGGAGTTCCCATACTGCCAAAGAGATCTAGAGCTAGCTCCTCCTTCCCGTTCTCTACATACCCCTGTATCAATGACGTCCACGACACAACGTTCCGAACCTCCATTGTCTCAAAAACCCGACAAGCTCTCTCCATGCTCCCACACTTCGCAAACATGTCGATCAAGCTGTTCGCTACGTGAACTTCCGAGTCCAATCGCCGGGATTTTGCCTGCTCGTATAAAACCACACCTTGTTCTAGACACCCGATCTTGACAAGCCTTCCACAAACTTGAGTTCCCTCTTCCTTCGATGCCAAGCTTCCACAGGCCATAAGGGCGGCAACCATGACTCGAGAATTCAACTCCAGTCCTGTGCTGTGGAAGCACCTAAAAAGCTGCAAAGCGATCCCAGCCTCCCCATTCTCTACGTATCCCATCACCAGACTAGTCCACGAAACTACGTTGTGCTCGGCCATCCTGTCAAAAACTATTCGGGCATCCACCAAGCTCCCACACTTGGCATAGAGATCCACCAGCGAGCTTGCTACGAAGATATCCCTGTCACAGCCCCTTCCAAAAATCTGGTCGTGCAAGGCCATGGATTTTCCAAGAGCCTCAACTTTAGCGAGCTTGCCACAATCTTGGACTCCTTCTTCTTGAGCTGCTAGACGGGTGTAAGCTGTAAGAACCGCGAGAAACGCTCGAGCATCTGGCTCGCAACCTTCCATTTGATCGTAGCTCTCACAAGCCCGATCGATTTCCCTGTTCTCAACATACCCGGAGATCAAAGCTGTCCAGGAAACCACGTCGCGACGCGCCATTCCATCGAAGACTCCTCGCGCATCCGGCATGCTCCCGCATTTCGCGTACATGGAAATCGAGGCATTAGAGACCAGAATGCTTGGAGAGCCGCTGTGATGGATCCTCTTACCAATCTCAAGCTCCCTCAAGCTCCCGCAGGCTTTCAATCCGGCAAGAACGCGAGGATCTTCCTGCGAGAAAGAGAATGGCGCTCGAAATCTCTCGCACTGGCGATAGGCGCGCTTAAGCCCTATTTTCTCTTTCCCCCTTTTGTAACGTTTGTTTTTAGGGTTTATAGAAAGTGTAGTGATGGAGACGCTGGCCAGGAAGCCCGCCAAGACGAGCATTCGCGAGCAGCTAGAATCGCTCGAGGCATCCAAGGCGCGGATCTACGGCAGCGTCAAGAGGCAAAGGTATGAGGATTCCAGCGGCACAGCGCAGAAGCCTCTTCAGAAAATCGACGAGCCTCTTCTCAAGCGGCCGTGTGTGAGAATCGAGGAAGACAATGCTGCTTCTGTGACTGCCGAGGAAGAATCCGGGGAAAGATTGGACAGCGACGCTGGGCTTTTGGTACAATCCGAGAAAGAAGGTCCATACGAGCCTCTTTTATTGTCAGACGAAGGATCACCAGAGAGAGTAGAGGTTTGTTCAAGCGTTTTTTCTTCTTCTTTCTTTCCTTCTTGCAATTTCTCTAGCCATTCTTTGTGAAGAAATTTTTGGTCATGGATATTTTTCTTGCTGTAGGTTCCAGCACCGATTAATAGCAGGCTACTGGAGCATCAACGTGAAGGTGTCCGGTTTCTCTACAATCTCTACAAGCAAAAAATCGGTGGAATTCTGGGTGATGATATGTAAGTACCATCTAAACCGCGTCAAAAAGTTTATTCTTGATTTCTTGTGTGTGTGTGTGTGTAGGGGGCTAGGAAAGACCATACAGTCGATAGCTTTCATCGCAGCTATACTTCACAACGATGGTGAGCTCTTTCGGCTTCCATTCCGATCGAAGGCAAACTTAAGTGAAGCAAAGAAGAAGGTCGTGCTGGTGCTTTGTCCAACTTCAGTGATAGAGAATTGGCAGCGGGAGTTTGAAGCTTGGGGAAGCTTCCCTCTCGGCGTTTACCATGGTGCTCAAAGGGAGGCCATCGTGGACAAGGTCCGGAGAGACGAGCTCGACGTAGTCATTACCAGCCATGATACTTTTAGAATACACGGAAGCTCGCTGCAGGAGATTGATTGGGACTGTGTGATTGTGGACGAGGCACACCGCCTGAAAAACGAAAAGTCTCAGCTCTACAAGGCATGCTGCAGGCTACGCACGAAGTGCCGCTTCGGGTTGACAGGGACAATCTTACAGAATAAGTTGATCGATTTGTTCAACGTTTTCGAGTGGGCTGCTCCGGGATGCCTTGGGACACGAGAGCATTTTCGAGGATACTACGATGAGCCAATCAAGCAGGGACAGAAAATCAGTGCCTCACAGGTTTTAGTAGAGCTTGCGGAGAAACGAAGACAACATCTATTGGCTGTTCTACGAAGGTACTCTTTGAGACGAACAAAAGACGAGACGATAGGACACCTGCTGAAAGGGAAGGAGGACATTGTCATCTTCTGCGCAATGAGTCCTATACAGAGGCGCGTCTACAAACGTCTCCTCGAAAGTCCCGACTTTCAGTGCCTGGTCAGGAAAAACGAACCTTGTGGCTGCGGTAGTGAGGAGCCGAGCTCGAAGTGTTGCCTGAGAACTGCTCCAAAGGGACCGATTTGGTCGTATCTTCACAAGGGCAATCCAGATGGATGCGAGTCATGCCCCTGCTGCTTGGTTCTTCCATGCTTGAACAAACTCCAGCAGGTTTGAACATGTTCTTACGCATTTGTCTCCTAACGTGAATTGGTTTCTCCAGGTGAGCAATCATCTCGAGCTTCTTAAGCCAAATCTTAGTGACGATATCGAGAAGAGAACGAAGGACGCAGCGTTTGCATCACTAGTGTTCGGTGACGATGCTCCTTCTCTCGGTGGCATTCAACCAGATGAGAGCTTTCTCGGTTTAAGTGACTCTCAGAATTGCGGCAAGATGCTTGCGCTGAAGAACCTTTTGTCCAAGTGGACTTCACAAGGTGACAAGGTGCTGCTCTTTAGCTACTCTGTGAGGTTGGTGTGACACAGTTTTATGGTGAGTTTGACTTGCGAATTCATGTATTTAAACAGGATGCTTGGAATTCTAGAGAAGTTTCTTATTCGTCGAGGATACTGCTTTTGCCGGCTCGATGGTTCAACACCTATGAATGCAAGACAGGGCATTGTCGACGAGTTCAATACTAGTCCTAGCAAACAGGTGGTGGAACGATTTGTTTTTTCTTTCTATACAAACTGTTACTTTTCCAGGTGTTCCTCATCTCTACTCGTGCTGGTGGACTTGGACTCAATCTGGTGAGTGCAAACAGGGTGGTAGTCTTTGATCCAAACTGGAATCCAGCACAAGATCTCCAAGCGCAAGATCGCTCTTTCCGCTTTGGTCAGAAACGCCATGTCACTGTGTTCCGGTTACTGGCTGCAGGGTCTTTGGAGGAGTTAATTTATACCAGGCAAATATACAAGCAGCAGCTTTTCAACCTTGCAGTCACGGGAAATCGCGAGAAGCGATACTTCGAAGGAGTTCAGGTAGAACATCTTCTTTTTGTTGTTTCCTCGTTTCAACTTTGTTATTCACAGGACTCCAAAGGTGACAAAGGGGAGCTTTTTGGACTGAGCAACCTGTTCCGGGATCTTCAAGACAAAGTCTTCACGAGTGACATCATTGAGCAGCACGAAGAGAGATTAATGAAGATACAGGTCGAAAGTTACGACAGCGACAGTGATGGACCGTGTAGGCCTCGTAGAGGGAGGCCAAGAGCTCTTGAGAACGACGGGGATGAAGAAGAAGATGACGAGCATGGAGTCAGCGGCCTTGCTCGTCTGGTGAAAGAAAATATGCAAGACTCGCAGAAGACAGACGAAGAGGAAACAGTGGGACTCCAAGACATGCTGACAAAATCAGGTAATTCTTCGTGATTTTCTGGCGAGTCGGATTTTTGTTTCTTACATACTGTGAGTTTTGTAGGTGTGGTCTACGCTCACAAGAACGAAGAGGTGGTGAATGCTCGATTACTTCGTGGCCAAAAGAATGAAGAACCCGTCGATGTCATCGATTCAGGCGACGAGGAGCGCGAAACGAGCACCAGGAGAACGAGAGCTACTCGGGTGACAGAAGAAAAGACCGTCCGAAAATCAGCATCAACAACAAGAAGGGAACCAAAACAAAGACAGGGAGAAGCGGAGGGATCAAAAGCTCCAAAGGAAACAAAACCAAAGCAAAGACAGCGGAGCGATCAAACAGCCAAAGAATTGGATCGCTCCAAAGAACCAACAGCGGCGAAGCAAAAGCCAGCGACGAAAAAATCGGAGCTCTTCTCCGAGCTCGCCAAGTTCAAAGGATTGGGCGTCAAAGAATTTAGCCAGTGGATGGTATCGGCGAGCCAAAAAGAAAGAGAAGAACTCCTCGCAAATTTCCGAGAGAGAAAATGAAAGAATCTCCACCATTGAATACTGGCCGTTCGATTAACTGGTACAAATCTCCGTCGTTGGATTTTAAATCTGAATGCACTATCAAATTTAGGGTTCTTGGGAGCGAGCGCTATGGCAGCTGTGGACAGCAGCAGCAATCCGATCCAGGCACCCTCTGCCGCTGCGGGCGTGAAGGGGTAAGATGATCGTCTGATCGACGCGAAATTTTCACTTGCTGGATCGATTGTCGCTCATTCTTGCAAGTTTTTCCCTCTTTTTCTCAGCCCTGGCGGCAAGGTTACGTTTAAGGTCACTCTTACCTCCGATCCAAAGCTTCCATACAAAGTGTAAGAAAGCTCGTTCTAGGTGAAGCATAGAAATTTCTAATTTTTCCTATCAACAGGCTTAGTGTTCCCGAGGAGGCTCCTTTCACGGCGGTTCTCAAGTACGTTGCGGAGGAGTTTAAAGTTCCTGCGCAGACCAGTGCGATCATCACAAATGGTACGCTTCTCTCTAGAAGAACTCTTAGAAATCTCCTCGAGTTGTCGTTCTCCGCTTTTCTTTCTTTCTTTTTTGGTCTCTTCGAGGGATGTTTTGTATGCTTTGACTGGAAGTTTAGCTAGATATATTTCTCTGATAGATCGATCTCTCGCTCGACAATTATATCGTAAGCTTGCGCTGATTTGCTGTCTTCAATGGATGGTTTTTAACTCTGAACTGGAAGTCTAGCTAAAAGATTTCTCTGTTTAGATCGATCTCTTGCTTGACAATTATCTTGTAAGCTTACGCTCTTTTGGTGTGTAGATGGCGTCGGCATAAATCCCCAGCAAAGCGCAGGTAAGCGAAAAAGCTATGAAGTTTTTTGTATCGATCGATTGATCGTCTGGAGTATGTCGTGTGTAGGAAACGTATTCTTAAAGCACGGCTCGGAGCTCAGGCTCATTCCAAGAGATCGAGTCGGAAATTCTTAAAAGTCACTACAAGTGAAATAAAGCTCCTTTTGTTGACTGACTAAAAATTAGGGTTTATGGGAATGTTCGTGAGCATCCAAACGAGCGGCTAGGATTGCTTCTACCTCCACCTTTGAAAATTTTTTCCCCTTTTATATTGGAGACGTAGGTATAATCGAGGACGATTCTACACAGGGAGAGCTTCGAGTAGGGCGCGACGCATCTCTCCTCGGCTATGGCGACGAGCATGGCGCTCAACGAGATTGCTGTGAGCAGCGCATCTTCAGTGGCTTCGAAGATGTCCTCCAAGCCTGCCGTAAGTGGGGATCAGCTCTGTCGTGCTTTCAAGGGACCTATTCTGTAGATTTCGCGTTAGATCCGTGTTTGTGATGCTTGCATTGCATTTCTCCGATCTGGAGCTAGTTCCGACTGGTGGAGCTAGTTTCGATTTCTTCCATTTTCTCGGTCTGAAAATGTGCTTGCATGAATTGTGTCCAGATGAAAAAATTTGTGGGGTTCCACACGGTTGCGCTCTCGACAAAGAACGCATCGTTTCCATCCGTGAAGGTACCTTTTCTTTTGAGGAAAAAGAAAACTTTTTCGCTTGAGCTTGAAGTTGATCGTTCCTTTTTCTCCTTCGTTTTGATTTAGTGTGCTGCAAAGGTCAACATGGCTGTGGCGGTCGATGTTTCTCGCTTTGAAAATGTGAGCATGGCACCTCCGGATCCCATTCTCGGTGTCAGCGAGGCATTCAAGGCGGATACCGACGCTACTAAGTTGAATCTTGGTGTTGGAGCTTACAGGACTGAGGACCTTCAGCCTTACGTGCTTAAAGTTGTGAACAAGGTTCGTTTCTTTGCCTTAGCTTTACGATTTCACAGCTTGTTTTCTACTGCAGGCCGAGCAGCTTATGCTGGAGAGGGGTGAAAACAAGGAGGTGAGCTTGAATGTTTGAAGGTTTTGGTGTTCATTGGTTTTCGTTTTTGATCATACAGTATCTTCCAATTGAAGGTCTTGCTGCTTTTAACAAGGCTACTGCCGAGCTTCTGTTGGGGGCTGACAATCCAGTAATCAAGAATGGCCAGGTTGGGTTTCTATAAGTTTTGAGTTTCTAAGTTCTTGACGTTTTCTGGTTGGATTTCTAGATTGCTACTGTCCAAGGTCTGTCTGGAACGGGTTCTCTGCGCTTGGGTGCTGCCTTTATTGCAAGATACTTTCCTGGCGTTAAGGTTCTTATTTCGTCTCCTACATGGGGTAAGCACCACATTTCTAGTGACAACAGTTTGGTTACCACTTACGTTTGTAGGAAACCACAAGAACATTCTCAGCGATGCAGGTGTTCCATGGTCAGAGTATAGATACTTTGATCCTCAAACGGTTGGACTGGATTTCAAGGGAATGATTGAAGATATCAAGGTAAAATCTCTACAAGTTTCGTCTTATACGAGGCGTGCTTTAGGCTGCTCCCAATGGATCGGTCATATTGCTTCACGGCTGTGCGCACAACCCCACTGGCATCGACCCGACTCCCGAGCAATGGGAAGCAATCGCCGATGTTCTTGAGGAGAAAGGCCACATGCCATTTTTTGATGTTGCATATCAGGTAATGTTTGGATTGATTTCTCTGAATGTAATAAGTTTGTTTTCCTTTGCAGGGATTCGCTAGTGGTAGTCTCGACGACGATGCGAGCTCCGTAAGGAAGTTTGCCAGTCGTGGTTTTGAGATGTTTGTTGCACAGTCCTACAGCAAGAACCTTGGCCTCTACGCCGAAAGAATTGGTGCAATCAACGTCATTCTTCCAACGGCCGACTTGGCAGCAAGGTATGATAAAACAAAATATCTACGGTGTTAAAACACTCGTGCTTGCTTGCTTTGATCAGAGTGAAGAGCCAACTTAAGCGACTCGCAAGGCCAATGTATTCGAATCCTCCAGTGCATGGCGCACGGATTGTTGCAAACGTTGTCGGCGACTCGGTTTTGTTCGACGAATGGAGGGCAGAGATGCAGATGATGGCGGGCAGGATCAAGGGTGTGAGGCAGAAGCTCTACGAGGCACTCCTGTCAAAGGACAAGAGTGGCAAAGATTGGTCCTTCATTCTCAAGCAAATTGGGATGTTCTCCTTCACAGGCCTCACCAAGTCCCAGGTAAAAAGCTCTCGAAGTTTTCGAAACCTGGTTGGATCTTCACTGTGATCGCTGTGATGTTTTCCAGAGTGACAACATGACTGATAAATGGCACGTTTACATGACAAAGGATGGACGAATTTCCTTGGCTGGATTGAATCTAGCCAAGTGTGACTACCTTGCGGACGCGATCATCGACTCTTACTACAACGTGAAATAGAAGGGCGAAGAGAAACGAGCGAATAAAAGCTAATGCTATGGAGCAAAGTTTTGATAAACATTCTTACCACTAATAAGAGAACTTAAGAGAATATTAATTTGATGGTTGAATGGTATTGTCCCCGGGCTTAGGTTTTATCATCCCATTGCCATGGCGATGGCAATGGCGCTGTCCTCCTCCCTGGAGCCGCGCGCTCCACTCCGCGATACTTACACAGGAAGGCGATTCCAGCGCCGGCATTGGAGGCGCATTTCTGGTGAGTCGCAGGAGAGAAAAATGTAGGCTCGATTCTTACTTCTGCGGCAGCCGCGCAGGCCAGCGACGATTTCATGACACAGATTCTGAGGGAGAATCCCAGCAGAGTGGAGAGGAAGTGCCTGTCTGGAGATAGAATGCTCTCGCTCAAGGAATGGCGATCGCAGCGAGTGCCGCTATGGTCTAAACTTCTCGCGAAAATCGAGCCATTGGTGAAAAAGGCTCGTGAAGTTCGTCCCCAGGAGAAAAAAACTCCCGAGAGTGAGACGACTTCTCAGGCTGCGAAAGGAAGGTCTGTTTTCTTGCCTGACCTTCTTCGAGCATATAAGGGGAATTTGTACGTTCCAGTGGAGATTTTCATGGGCCACGTTGCAGAAGCGGAAGAATTCGCTAGGGAATTTGCCGAGTTGCCTGTCATGATTTTCCAAGACTTTGTCAATGTGATGCAATCCGATCAAGTTGCACAGATCAAGTCGAAAGGAACTCAGTTCATTGTGGAACTGAAAGAAATCTCGGGAGAAAGAAGTGCACAAGCTCAAAAATGGTACGTGAACTTCATCTCTTCTTCTCTCATTTTTTCATTTTCTTTCTTCTAAGCCTTCGTCTTCACAATGCTCTTATTCCAGGTCCATGCAGCTGACTGAAGCTCAAGCGAAATACGTTCTTTCTCAGTATAGAGGCTATCATCACGAAATCCAGCCACGGTTCGCAGTAAGTCGTGTTCAATTGAAATTCTAAACGTGATTAAATCTTCTCGTCGTTCTCCTTTACAGCCAACCGTGATCCAGCCTCCTCCAACGCCAAATCCTGTGTCATCGGCAATATCAAACCGCTTGATGCTGGAACTTTCGACTGTAGTAAGTCTCATCTCGGTAGCTGCATTTGCGGTCGGCAAATTTGCGGCTGGTGTTGCTTCAGCTCTCGCAAGTGTTGCAGCTTTCGTTATTTTTCGAGTTCTCCTTCCCACTATCACTCCTATCATGCGCCCCTTCTTATCTTTGACAATGGGAGTTGTGCGCATCATTCTTGGGACTGGGGAAGCAGGGATGAGAACGGGATTACTCGGCTTGTTTACAGGATTCACAGGCTTTGTTACCAGTGGCGACTTACTTTCTGCGCTTCGAATTATAATCTCGATGATCTTTGTTATCGTGATGATGGCAGCCTTCGCAAAGTTTACCATAACCAGGAGGTCGAGAGATCACCAAAAGTGGGTAAGTTGTCCATTCAAAAGTTTATCGGGTCATTTTAATTTTAATTTCGTAAATGTAGGATATATGGCAAGCTATTGAATTTGGACAATCTAAGCCTCAGGCTCGCGTAAAGGTGAGTTTCTGTAGCTAAAAGATTTTGTACCTCTTACGATTTCCTTTCCATATATTTTGGTTTCAGGGATCTACTGGAGTAATGTTCAAGGACGTAGCAGGAATCGATGAAGTTGTAAAGGAGTTGCAAGAGGTACACTCGTTTCATTGGCACCGTATTCTTTTTATGTTTGACCGGGCATGTTTCACGTTTCAGTTGGTCGTGTACCTTAAAGATCCGGAACGATTTGCCAGGATGGGTACAAAACCACCCCATGGGGTGCTTCTTGAAGGGCCTCCTGGTTGTGGAAAGGTGTAAACAAACACTCCATTTGAGTTCGCTAATTTCTTACGTTGCTGCAGACTTTACTTGCAAAGGCGGTAGCAGGCGAGGCAGGAGTACCGTTTTACCAGATGGCAGGCTCTGAGTTTGTAGAGGTGCTTGTTGGTGTGGGAGCTGCTCGCATGCGTGATCTGTTCTTGCGTGCCAAGGTTTGTTTATTTCCGAGGCTTAGCTCTGTGTGAATGTGGATCTTTAATTTTTTTTTCTCCCTCTATGTCTCTCTCTCTTCCAGGTAAATCGTCCAGCAGTCGTGTTTATTGACGAGATCGATGCACTGGGAGGCGCGTAAGTGTACCAGCCTTTTGTCGTTTTACTTTCGTGGAAATACTGAGTATTCTTTCGCGTGCAGACGATCGGAATTCCACGGTAAACGTGCAATGGATGACAAAACTGCTACGTTCCATGCGGGAACTCAAGAGCGTGAAACTACGCTTAACCAGCTTTTAATAGAGTTGGATGGGTTTGATACCGGCAAAGGTGTTATATTTCTGGGTGCAACCAACCGTGCTGATATGCTTGACCCAGCTCTCCTCAGGCCTGGCCGTTTCGATCGAAGAGTATGTTCACTCTCTTTTTTGTGTTTTCAAGCAATGATTTTGTGTTGTAGATTCTTATCAGCCCTCCAAAGGCCAGCGCTCGCTACGAGATTTTGAAGGTCCATTCTGAAAAGGTGAAACTGGATTCCTCGGTTGATCTGTGGCCTTACGCGAAGAGTCTCAACGGTCAGTCAGCTGACTTTACTTTTTATGGCAATTCATTTCCCTTAACGTGTTTTCGCAGGATGGAGCGGCGCTGAGCTCGCTCAGCTTATGCAAGAGTCTGCTTTGGTCGCCATAAGAAAGGGCCATAAATCTATTACACGGCACGATGTTGACACTGCTGTAGACAGACTTACAATCGGCCCCGAAGTATATGGTGTTGGACGACGACAGTCGGTCCACCGCCGTATGGCTTCGATCGAAATAGGGATGGCAATGGTGGCTCATCTTCTTCGGTCTACAGAGAACGCTGAAGTGGAGCCGTGTGACAGGATTTCGATTGTTCCTCGTGGAAAGGCAAGTATACAAAAGCTTTTTCTGGTACTTATTGTGTCCACATTGTGATTATTGTGTAGACATACTCAAGAACCATCTATCATACTCTAGACGATGACGCCTATCTTTTTGCTCGACGTCCTACGCTGATTCATCGGCTTAAGGTATCTTTCCTTGCGGGCTTGATTGTAGATGTTAACACCGTTGGTAAGCGCAGGTGATGCTCGGAGCACGAATCGGGGAGGAGCTTATATATGGACACGATACATCAACATTGTCTGCAGCGTATCTAGCTGACGCGAGCTGGCTAGCACGAAAAATATTTTCTATGTAAGCGACGAGCAGTGCTTTAGCCTTAAGTCATCGTCTTATGCAGATGGAACGTAGACGGACGTATTTCAATGCATGGTGAAAGATCGCCATGGGAACGATCCTCACAATTCGGGCCTCCAACTTGGTTTGAAGGTGGACTATACAACGATTACGATCTCGTCGGTCAGTCCATAGATCCTCGAATGGATGAGGATGTAGCGGTGCGCACAAAAGCTCTAATGCAGAAAGCCTATGACGAGACTTTGTCGCTGCTAAAACCATACAAGGCGGCACTGACGAAGGCATTACACGTATGCTACTTTCCTCAAAATTTGGTTCTTTCTTTTGGCTCATGTGCCCCTGCAGGTGATTATGGAGAAAGAAGAAATGTTCGGCGAAGAGCTGGATGTTATTCTTAAGCGCTACCCGTCCGGATATCAAGTGGAGCTCGTGGATAGTGAAGAACAGCCAGGCTATCTTGTGTCCGATTCCAGTGACACTAAGTTGGTTCTCGAGCTCGCAGGTGGATCATCCAAAGAGTCTGCGTGGTCGAAGAACAATGATACAATGGCATGAGGTGAGTTACCTTCTTCCTGTACTATTTTACTAACACCACTTTCCTTTTCTCCATTAGGCTAGTCCGGTGATGTCACCAAAAGAGAGCAGCGAGCGTCAATTGTGGTGGCTACAAGAAGATGCTGTACGACGACGGCTGGGCCTAGCTGCGATTCAGACTGAGCACTGGCTTGGGTTCATGCGTGTAGTGTAAGCGATGGAGAAGATAATCTAGCAAGGACAAGGTGGGTTTTTCCTTCTCAAGATGGGTGGATTTTATAACAGGGATTCTAGCAATGCCGACGATGCAGAAGTAGAGAACTTGCTGAATCAGTTCCAAGAAGAGAGTGTGCTCAAGCTGAGCACCGTGGGTACTAGTCACAGGACCGCTAAAGGATTCGAAGCCCCTCCTAGCAGTGGTGAAAGGCAGGACGATGGTGGTGGGCTGGAGGGTAATCTTCTCGTTCGATTCGCGAACCTCAAGTCTCGACCACCACCACCAGCGGCAGCAGCAGCAGTGAAGAAAAATCATCAAGGCAAAGACACAGGTGTCGACATCCATGCCAAGAAATCTTCTCGTTCACAGCAAGAGCTTGATCTTACTCTAGATCAGGAGGAGGAAGATCATGAAGAAGAAGAGGAGGAGGAGGAAGAAGACGTCTTAGCCGTTGAGCTCGAGAACAGGCTCAAGGCACTCAAGTCTCCATCAAGTGGTTCTCAAGAATCACACTCTTTTCATGGAGCAAATCCTCCGGAGCAGCGTCAGCAGGTCAAGGTTTCGTCGTCTCCTTCAGCTCTTTCGTCATCCTCCTCATCTTCTTCCAGCAAGAACCGATCTTTCTCCCCGATGAAGATGCTGAAGCAGCTTAGCATGACTAAGAAGAAAGATCCAACGAGAAGCCAGTCGCGATCCGACGAAGGAAGCTTCTCTTCTGTGGAGAACGATGGTGTTAACAGGTTGCTAGCGTCCGCGGCCGACGAAGTCTCGCTGGAGAAGAAGAAGAAAAAACAGAAGAAGGAGAGCCAGTCTCTAGGTGGAAGTGCCAGAAGCTTTGAAACAGAAGGTGGTGACGAGGAGGAGATCGATGCGGATGGCCTTCTCCGGGACTTAAACGTGAAGAACCTTAAGAAGGAGCTCTCGGTGGCATCGGTCGAGGAGGAGAGACTGACTCGCGAGGCTCAGCAAGTCATCGAGTGGGCCAAGGACGCAGCTCGGCTCGAGAAACTGGCAAATCCCGCGGGAGGAGGCAGTGATGAGGATTCGGACCTGGAGGAACTCCTGAGGATGGAGCACGAAAACGCAGAAGAAGAACACGATGGAGGAGGAAAGCTCCACTCGCCAAAGGACAGCTCCAAAAAGAAGAAGAAAAAGGCCAAGAAGTGGAGCTTGTTTTGAGCCAGAGCATCGCTGCGAGATCTCAGGTACATGGCAGAGTTTGTCTATCTTGTATCTTACTTTGGTTTTTCTCGAGAAAGTAATGCTATCGCTCTGGCAATACGAACAAAGTTATAACTTATCGGGAATTCATCACGTAAATTTGGAAACTTAGGAACTCTGGCCTCGATCAATCGAAAGAACACGACAATGTTTCTTCGGTGAGATACACAGGGTTGACATGTGTAAGTCCATCGTTTGCTTAGTATAAGCAGTGATCGAAGCCTTTTATTTCTGATCTTTTTTTCTTTTTTTCTTTTCTTGTTCATCTGACCATTTTCTAACATGATCTTGATCGATCTTTTTATTGGGCTGCAGTTGCTCAAGAGCATTGAGGTTGTTTAGCTTCTTTTCACTAAAAACTTAATCGTGACTTGGTTTCCAGGCTTGCGGAGGATTTTCCCAAACATGCCACAACATTTTCACGATTTATGATAATCTCTGGGCCATCTGCGACCCGAGCCCTTTGGCGAGCTCTTTCTCGCTGGATCTTCACATCTCCAACAACAATGGGACGCTAGAAACTCCAGGCTCGGGATTCTACCAGACTTGCTACGGCTTGGAAGTCATAGACATGGCCACCGAGAGCGAGAGCCAGAGCTCCAAGGGCATCGCAGCGTCTTGCAAGGATTTCCATGGCGGCTACCAGTGGACGAGCCTCAGCCTGGACGAGCGCGTAGAGAACAAGGGTGGCAACTTAAACTGGTGTGGCTGACAAAAAAACTCTATAACCAACTTTCCTTTAAAGTTTTAAAGTTTGCTGCTCTCTTTTCTTTTATACCAAGAGAAATGGCTATGGCGATGGCGGTGGCAGTGTTTCATCCAGGTAAGGATCTAGCTGAGCTTTCATCCCAATGCTGAGCTGTGGCTAGATAGATTGAGGTGTTCTTCTTCACACAAGCAGCAAGAGTTCGTCTCCAGTGCTCCAGGTATTTGATCTCCAAGGAAGAACTTAGACTTTACTGTAAGAACTTCCAGAGCTTGTGCTCAAGAAGGGCGGCCACAATTACTGGCAGTGGCAAGAGCACAAGATTCACTACGTTCGTCAGGGCCATAAAGGAGTGCCAATTCTACTCGTCCATGGCTTTGGAGCATCTGTTTATCACTGGAGGTTTGCTCTCTTTTCTTGTGTGTGAGAGTGTTTTTTCTCCAACTTTTTGCTTGCTGCAAGATACAACATCCCCGAGCTTGCCAAAACTCACGAAGTTTTTGCGTTGGACCTCCTGGGATTTGGGTGGAGTGACAAGGCCTTGATCGAGTATGATCCACAGCTATGGAGCCGCCAGATCGCGGACTTCGTCAAGCAAGTTGTCAAGAGACCCGCTGTGATTGTTGGAAACAGGTAAGTTTGGTTCATAGTTTTTCTCTTCTACTCTCTAGTTTCTTGGTGCTTACAGCATTGGTGGGCTTACTTCTCTCCAGACCGCAGTGCTCTATCCCGACCTCGTCGCAGCACTGGCTTTGGTAAACCCGGCTGGTCGTTTCCAGAGTAGAAAAGCTCAGGTGATCGTCGAGAAACCAACGAAGAACACGGCTGGATGGCCGGCGTTTTTTAAAGCTAGAGACTGGGCAAGGCGTGAAGCGCTACTGTTTGTTTTCAAGCAGCTGAATCAACGCTCGCGAATCCAGGCAGCACTAAACAACGTAAGCCCAAGAACCAAGAATCCATTCTTTCATACTTTAAGTTTGGTTTGTATTTTTTGTCAGGTGTATAGAGACAAGAGCCATGTGGACGAGTTTCTTATCGATTCTATACTCGAGCCTGCCGCGGATCCAAACGCAGCAGAGGTGTTTTACAGGTTCGTAGAAGGGAAAGAAATGAAAAACTATGAAAAAAATGGCTTTTTTTTCTTGGAACAGGATGATCTCTCGCTTCTTGTTCCAGCCATCTGATTTATCCCTGGAGAAACTTCTGCGAGATTTGGATTGTCCGCTGCTAGTGCTGTGGGGAGAGTCGGATCCACTGGCCCCGTCTTCGAAAGCTGACAAGATCCAAGCTCTTTACAACGACGCAACGCTCGTGAAGCTCCAAGCCGGACACTGTCCTCACGACGAGATACCAGCGCAAGTAAACGCGAGACTCACTTCGTGGATTGCCTCGCTTGAGAATCTGTTGTAGCAAAGCTCTCTCTCGGGATGTGGTGACGAAGAGCCTGTGGTTTTCAAAGCGAGAGCTCCCATAAAGCTTTGGCTGTGCTCGCAGCTCTTCTTGAGTTTGGGTCTTCCGCTCGCATCCATCTCCCAGTTCCAGGATCTCTTACGAACCTTCGGCTCTCTCGGTTTGGAAATGCGTGTTCCCAGTCCGGATGGTTGTAAATATAAGCGTCCATCCTGAAAGGTGGTAAAGATGCATGTCAAGGAAAGGAGCTCTTGCACTACCTTCTGATGGAGGTGACGAAGCTCGGGCCCTCTGCGTGTGGAGACGTTGATCGAGTCTGGAGTAGCTCGGCATCAGACAGAGCTAGCGACTGCGCTGCGAGCATTTTCCATCCTCGGCTCCTGGAAAGGTAGAAAGAAACCATGAAAAAAAGATGGAAACGGAGGTGAAAGAAGACTTGATACCACTGGAATGGTTTGATCGAGAAAGTGTCCGACTCGGTGTCATACGGGGACCGGAGCCTGGATGCCGGCCCCGCCAGCATCGAGAGTGCTCGAATGATTTCGTCCGGACCACTGGCGTTAGCTGAAAAACTCGCTGGAACACAGCGTCCAGACTTTGTTTCGATCTGCGAAACCAGGAGAACTGATAAAACACACACACACAGAGAGAGAGAGAGAGAGAGAGAAGAAGCTATGGAACCTTTGCTCACCGCGAAGCCTCTCACAGCAGGACAAGGATAACCCCCATCGCTTGTGACAGTGTTATGCCGGAGAATGCAAAGCGTCCGGATTTCCAGCTTGTAAGGCAGAGCTTGCAACTCCTCAACAAGTTCTAGGCACAGAGGCCAAGAGTGTCCCATCTCATCTCCTCCAAGCTCCATGTCGATGGAATCATCGTAAGCACCAGCCATATGAACCTGTGTAGAAGGCAAGCAGTAGAAATCAACTCACAAACCAGGGGAAATAGAAAGAGAAAAAAAACTCAAGAACAACACCTCGAGGATGGTGTCCTTGTCCGGAAAAAGCGAAGAAAGCATTTGGGCGAGGCCTTCTTTCACGCAGCCTGCAAAGTCCAAATGCCCGATGCTTGTTCTGCAAAGCCATCAGAAGCGTAACACACCAACTTGGAGCATCCTTACAGTCCGGATTTGGGATCTCGGATTCCCACTCCCACACAAGTTGTTGCATCATCTGTGCCAACAAACTGCGAGACAAAGAGAGAGAGAGGGAAGGAGTTACAACCAAGCTTATTTCCAAATCAATCTTACATCCACAAACTCTGGAGTAGCGGTCGCGAATTCCTTTTGCAAAACACACACGAAACGCGGAGTGCTGGACTGTTTGATCTCTATCGCCGGGGATGCCTTGAAAGCATCAGCGGCGGCTACCAAAGTGGGATGACCCAAGAGCCAAGCCAACTACAACTTAGTAGTCAAGAAACACGCAATCGCTTCGCAAATCTGAGCAAAGTGGTACCTTGGTCGCCGCGTCTTGAGCATCCAAAGCCTCGAGCGCCGCTCCCACAAGAACCATAGCTGCTAGGGTAACCACATTCCATCTCGGAAACAATAACATTAAAAGGTTGAACTTATTATCACATTATATTTCCATTGATGGTTGCTAATCAGCTGACCGTGATGGGAACTTCAATCGCAGTGACAGACACACCAGTGTACGTCCCACTTTGTGGGAAGTTGAAAGTCTCAAACGAAAACGTTGGAGGATCACCCGTTGTCTCGCTCGCTACCACGGTGACAACCATGGTACCCTGGTATGGAACGTTGATAGACCCCGTATGGGTCTGAGCCTGGAGGCTTATGCTTTGTCCAGCAACGAGAGTCCAGTTCACTGACCAGGTGAGCGTTTGCACGGCCTGGATCGATGCCTGCGACGTGTATGTCTCGCTTTCCTGCCACTCGTACTTAGTTCCGGGGCCCGCGTCCCCAACTTCTCCAATCTCTGGGATCGTTGCAGTGACCGTAACATCCATGGAGGACGTGACTCCCTCGGACTGGGACCAAGAGCTCGAGATGGTCTTTTGGATGCTAGACTGCTCAGAGCTTGAAAAGGAGCCGTCTCCAGCAACGTTGGTGGAATAGCTGTCTAGACTTTGAAGAGAAACAGACGCCATTGAAAGATCGCCATACGTGACATCCAGTAGCTGGCACGAAACAAGAGGCCTGAGGAACGCAAAGCCCCATGCGTTTACGTCGTCACCGGCACGGATGTCGGCTCCCACCAGGATTCCGGAGTAGACATTGATTACCGTCGCGCTTCCACCTTGGTATCCATGCTGGAAAGTATTGCCGAGGCTTGTGGTAAACATGATAGCTCCGGAGCGATCACCTGGTCGTCCAAAAGCACGAGCCAAGGTATAATGCATACCAAGAAGAAGTGATAGAGCAAGCTTACCAACGTAATCCCATTCGCCAAGCCAGAGGGACATGGACGTGATGAGCTCCCCGGGCTGGAAAGTGTAGGTGTACGAGCTTCCAGCGGGGCTGCCGTAGAGGTGGCCTTCATTGTCCGTCTCACCCGTCTCCCACAACTTGACAGCTTTGGTTTTGTTACCGTCGTCCCACACTTGGATCTGGCGGATGACCTTCCCGCTAGTCCAGGCTTCAAGCTGATAGTCGGTGCCACCCGAGGTGTTTCCCACAGCTTGGACGGTGCCAATGACGGGGCTGGAGAGTGTAGGAGCTAGAGATTGAGCAAAAGGATGAATGCAAGGGAGTTCTAGGAGAGATGCTTTGGTGATGATGGTCTAGAATGGACCTAGATTTATATTGTCCTCGACTTAGTGTTTGAATCAACCATCGCTGGATTGTTGATCATACTCCATGTGCGCGTGATTCTCGATCTCTGAATGAAAGAGTTTCTTACGCTGTTGCTTTTCAACATAATCTGCATCGACAACAGGTCCTGATTATCACAGAATAAGCAAACACCAGAAAACTACGTTCGTGATGAAGGCGCTGCACTAGAAAATTATGCTTAGTGTAAGGGTTGTCCCATGCATTTGATGAAATCTAGGTCATTCACGTGAACATGAAGGTAAAAAATTTGCCAGCAAGATGCAACAAGATTAAAAACATATCTCGTTTTAATCATGTGAAAGTTTTCTAAGAGGTTTATATGTGTTAATGTAAACATCAGATGCAGATTTGAGTCCTCGTGGTCAGAATTTTGTAATGCAGCGCGTTAACAAGAGAAACCTATATGTCCGTCTAGTTTGCGTTCCAGATAATCTTTTCCGGCCTCATCCCTTGATCGGAAACTGCTGCACAAAGTCTTACCAAATTGTCAACCCTGTAGACAGTTAA